>NW_026909332.1:0-73000 GCF_033115175.1 Lepus europaeus | reverse complement strand
CACACCTTCCATGTAATGACTGGAGTTCTTAATTTTGAGAACCTAGTCAATAAGAGGAGCTCTAACAATTAATTTGTACTGAATGCAGAAAAATGAATGACATAGTCCCTATAGCAAAAAATAAAGAGCACAATGACAAGAGATATAATTCACTAACTAAGGATTCCCTTAGGATTAAGGGATTACTAATTACTAATTAAGATACACAGTTATGAACCTCAGGTGTCTGAACTTGTTGAGCTCTCTATTCCTTAAATGCATCCTTTAGAAACACAGATGAGATTAACAACACCTTCATCAACAATCTACTGAAGACCTGCTCCCTGCATTAACCATCATTATTATTAATTGTTTTCATGATATAGATATTTTCATGCATTTATAACAATATCCATCTTTCTATATCTCTCTATCTATAATGTATTATACATAATGGAAGTCATATTTTATGTAGCCTGGAATTTGAAATATTAGTGTGTTAGTATCACACACAAAAAGTGAATTAATTAAATATACACATCTCAAAATTATTAGAAATCATAAATTTCCTAAAATGTATATTACATATGAGTATAACTAGCATGCCATATTATTCATCCATTGAAATCGTAAAGTTCAGGGCTGGTGCCGTGGCTCAACAGGCTAATCCTCCACCTAGCAGTGCTGGTATCCAGGCTTCTAGTCCCGGTGAGGGCATTGGATTCTGTCCCAGTTGCCCCTCTTCCAGGCCAGCTCTCTGCTATGGCCCAGGAGTGCAGTGAAGGATGGCCCAGGTGCTTGGGCCCTGTACCCCATGGGAGACCAGGAGAAGCACCTGGCTCCTGGCTTTGGATCAGCGCGGTGCGCCGGCCGCAGCATGCCAGCCACGGTGGCCATTGAAGAGTGAATCAATGGCAAAGGAAGACCTTTCTCTCTGTCTCTCTCTCTCCCACACTGTCCACTCTGCCTGTCAAAAAAAAAGTGTAAGGTTCAGGGGATTTAAGAAATGTGCAATCATAATGAATGCCATGTTTAGAACATTTTTACTATCTCAAAAAGAAATTTAATGCCCTGACTCATGTCAGTGGCAGGGAGATGGCAACAGTAGGCCAGTGGCTCTTCTGTATACACATGATCCAGAGATTCTAGCCAAAGAAAAAAATCCAAGGTCCCACCTTCTTTGAGCCTGGCTGCAAGGATTGACAGGGAGCTGGGCACCCACCTAAGACTGTGAGGCACTCCCAGCCTCCTAATATACCACAGGCTCTGAAGCTCAAGCCACTTAGGCTGAGTTTCAACTGCCAGTGGACTCAGGGAAAAGTCTGCCTCTCTGTGGACTGGAGAGGTGGGGGGGTGGAGCAGACTCACTGCACCCAGAAACTACGGGATCCTTGTGTGCTGAGGCTGTAAGGACACTCTGGGTGCAAGAGAGGGCACAGCATGTATCTGGGCCCCTGAGAAATCACTGTGTGTGGCTCCACACACTCAGACCTATGTAGTGACTTGGGGCAGGTCACCGCAGTGGGACCCATGCTTGGAGTGAGGGCTGTGCAGATCATTTCTGTGGTTCATATATGAGTGCAGATGAGTGTTGTGCCCACTGAGGGCTAACACCTGAGGATTGATTAACTTGGAGAAGAGCAGATGAGGCTGTGATCACACCAACAGAGGTGACCATTCACTCCCTTCTGTTAACAAGAGGACACCTACTTCATCCAAGATGGGACTTACCCTGGATACGCACACCATGCTAGGGCATTGACCACAGCTCCCTGGCCACACCCAGCACACACCTCTGGGCATTCACTGAAAGTGCAAGCATTTCACTAAGCCACAAAGCATACTTCAAAGATAAAACCAATCAGAGGAAAAAAAACAACAGGTATAGCCACAAATGCCTAAAATATATGCAGAAATTCAATTCAAGAAACAAGAATATGGAACACAGCATGGCACTCCCAACAAAAGAAGCACAACAATGCATCAATTTTTTTGAGGTCACACTGCTTTTATTTTCTTGATCAATGAAAATAATTTTTGAAACTTCAATGTGTACATTTAATATATAGAATATCTGCAATACATCAATATTAAAATGTAAAAATGAAGAGCTTCATGAAATGATGGAAATGGGATTCAAAAAAATTAGCCATAGGATTACTCAAACAGAATCAAAAGCAAATCCATGAATTAAAGAAGTCATGCATTACATGAAAGAAAATTTTAAATTGGTTTTTAAAAGAATAATCAAAATGAAATATTAGAAATGAAGAATTCAATAGATCAAATAAAAATCCAATGGAAACCCATAACAACAGACTTGTAAGGCAGAAGAAAGAATACCAAGCTAGAACACAAATCTTATAAGAAGAAGGAGAAGGAGGAGAGTGAGAATGAGGAGAAAGACAGAAAATTAGAAAATTCCATACCAAAAGAAGAAATTAGAAAACTTAAGAGCAGTGTTGGAGATTTATGTGATATTATCAAACAACCCAACATGTAGTTCTTGGGAGTTCCTGAATGTTTGGAAACAGAGAATGTACTAGAAGGCATATTTAGTGTAATATTTACAGAAAATTTTCTCAACTTGGAGAAAGAAATGGATGTCCAAACAGAGGAAGCACATAAAACTCCTAACAGACATGACTAGAAAAGATCTTCACCATGACATATTGCGGTCAAACTCTCCACATAAAACACAGAGAAAAGATGCTAAAATGTACATGAGATAAATTCCAGATTACTTTCAGGGAACCTCCAAATAGACTTATAACTGACTTATCAGAAACTCTACAGGGTAGAATATTCCAAACTTTAAGGAAAAAAAAAACTGAAACCTGGAATATTGTACCTTGAAAAGCTCTCATTTATGAATGAAGGTGAAATAAAGACATTCCCTGTTAAACAGAAATTGAAAAAAATTGACACTACTTGTCCAGCTTTATAAAGCATGTTTAAGGATGTGCTGCACACAGAAATACAGAAACAGGGTCATCAATATGATAAGGAAGTGAAGACATAAAATCTAGTAAAAGTACAAAGGAAATCCAAAATAAACAATAGGAATATTTATGGAAAAATGGCAGGGCTAAGTTGTTACTTATCAATAGTTACCTGGATTGTAAATGGCCTCAACTCTCCAGTTAAAAATACAGAATGGCCAGATGGATTGAAAAACAAGACCCATCTAGCTGCTGCCTACAAGAAACACATCTTACCAACAAAGACACATGTGGATTGAAACAGAAATGATGGATGGAAAAAGTTATTCCATCCTAATGGAAACCAAAAAGGGTTGCTGTAGCTCTCCTAATATCAGACAAAATAGACTTCAACACAAAAACTGTAAAAAGAGACAAAGAAGGGCATGTGTAATAATTAAGGGATCAATTCAACAAGGTGATGTCATTATAATAAGTGTATATGCACCCAATTACAGGGCATCTGGATATTTAAAGGAAATGTTCAGGGATCTAAATAGATACATAGATTCCAATTCAATAGGAATGGGGGACATCAATTCTCCACTTTTAGCAATGGACAGATCACCAGACAAAAAATCAGCAAGGATACAACAAATTTAATCAACATTTAGACCAAATGGACCTAAAAGATATCTACAGAGCTTTTCAACTCACAGTAACAGAACACACATTCTTCTTACCAGTGCATGGAACTTTCTCTAGCATAGACCTTATGCTACACCATACTAAAACCCTACCATCCATCTTCTCTGGCCACAGTGGAATGAACCTGGAAATCAACAATTCAAGAATCTTTAGGACATATGCAGACAAATGGAGACTGAACAACATGCTCCTGAATGAACAGTAGGTCATAGAAGAAATCTAAATATTTCTCGAAAGAAACAATACAATACATCATATCAAAACTTATGGGATATAATAAAGGAAGTGCTGAGAGGGACATTTATAGCAATTGGTACCTATGTAAGAAATTGAAAGACACCAAATAAGTGAGCTGTAAATGCATCTCAAGGACCTAGAGAAAAAAACAAACCAAACCCCAAATTAGTAGAAGAAAAAATACTTAATATTAGAGAAGAAATACACAAAATTGAAACAAAAATACAAAATATCATTAAATGAGGAGCTTTTTTTAAAAAAAGTACATAAAATTAATGCACTATTGGTCCAACTAAGAATAATGAAGTAAAATATCCACATCAATAAAATCAGACATGAAAAAGGAAATGTAATAATAGCTACCATAGAAATAAAAAGAATCATCGGGAAATACTACAAAGAGCTATATGCCAATAAATTGGGAAACCCTGAAGAAATGCATACATTTCTGCACACATACAATCTAACAAAATTGAGTATGAAGACAGAAAATCTAACAGACCAATAACCAAGACAGAAACTGAATCTGTAAATAAACCCTCCCAATAAAGAAAATCCCAGAACTGGATAGTTTCACTACTCAATTCTACAAGACATTTAAAGAATTAATTCCATTCTTTTCAAGCTATTCAAAACAACTGAAAGAGAGGAAAACCTCCCAAACTCCTATGAAGCCAGCATAATCTTAATTCCTAAACCAGCAAAAGAAACAACAGAGAAAGAACACTATATACTAATATCCCTGCTGAACATAGATGCAAAAATCCCCAACAAAATATTAGCTAATTGAGCAGCACACCATAAAGATCATTCACCCAGACCAACTGGGGTTTATCTCTTATATGTAGGGATGTTTCAACATTCTCAAATGAATGAATGTGATACATCACATTAACAAACTGAAAAACAAAAACCATGTGGTTATCTCAATGGATGAAGAGAAAGCATTTGATAAAATACAACATCCTTTCATGATTAAAACCTTAAACAAATTGGGTACAGAAGGAACATTCTTCAACACAATCAAGGCAATTTATGACAAACTCACAGCCAACATCCTACTAAATGGGGAAATGCTGTAAGCATTCTCCCTAAGATCCAGAACCATACAAAGATGCCCACTCTTACCATTGTTACTTAATACAGTCCTGGAAGTTTCAGCAGTCTATCAAATTTGGTTTCAATGTCAGCAAACTGGGCTTGCTTTCTGAAAAAATTCGAAGTACACCTCCACTTACCTTGGCACCCCAGTCTTTATTAAGATAATATATGCAAGTCACACATCTCCCATCTCCATTTGGATTATCAACATACTGCACATAACCTGTTCCACTGCTGGGATACAACGATGGCTTTCGTCCGGCCAACCATTTTGTAGTTGCCCAGCTTCTCGTTTCTGTGATGGATCAGGTCTTCCATGCTGCTCAGCAGCAGCCCAGTGGTTTCATAGCTGACTGTATGTGAACTTGGCTGCGCAGTGCAGGGCACGCACCTCGTCGCCTATCTTGTCCAGGAAGTCTTCCATTACACAGATGCCACGCTTGTTCATGCAAGGCAGCGCGGAACTGGCTTCCTCTGCCCTTTGGGCTGCAGACCGCAGCTATGGCTCAGTGCCTCCCAGGGCGTGTTGCTATGCTGGTACTGGTTCGCCCCTCCTGATACAGCGATGGGCGGGTCAGCGGCTTCTCCTTCCCTGGCTCCGCCTCGGCCATCGCCGGACCCTGGAGGTTGGGGTTCCCGGCTACAGCAGGGTGGGCCACGGACTTGGCCTTTGCCTTGGCAGCATCTCTAGCGGCCGGCCTAATCCTTGGCGGTGGCGGAGGTGCTGTAGGGATGCGCTGCTCCTTTCCTGGTCTCCCAGGCTCTGCTCTCACCAGCTCTGGGCCGCAGTGTAGGAGAAAGGCCGGGGTGCTGATGCGGGCCTGCCCCGCGGCCAGAGGCGCCCTCGCTGCCCTGGCACAGGAGCTCCTGCTTCCTCCAGTCCTGGCGCTGGTGCGGCCACAGCACAGCAGGTTCCCCATCTTTCGCACAGCTCACAGTACTGCTGGTCCGCTTTCTCTGGCCCCGCCCGCCAGGCCCTCCGCTCTCATTGCCCAGGGAGGAGGCAGTGGTAGTGGAGTAGGAGAGGTGAGGGCTGGACTGCCTAGTCCAGGGCCAGGGAGCAGAGAGAGCGGCAGAGAACGTTTCTGCGCCATGGCACCTGCCCCCCTCTACACAAGCAGGCCGGCGCCAACGCCCTCGGCCAGGCCACTTTCTCGTACTTGGGTACTGCCCCGCATCGCCAGCTGCTGCTTCAGCGCCTCATCACGCAAAGGTTGAGGGTGCACGGCCTGCGTGGGACCAGGATCTCCGCTCTTGGCGCGCTAGACCAGCATCCTTCCAAGCCGCCGCCTTGCTATTCCGGGCAGCTGGGCCCAGCTTGTGGAGCAGCGAAGGGCATGGGGGCACCACTGGCTCTGCGCGCTCTGCAGCGACACCGCTGGCCTGTGGTGACCAGGGCAGAGGGCGGAGGAGGGGGAGCGAGGGCCCAGGGCAGCGCCGAGGGAGTGGTGGCCGCGCACACATTTGGCCTGCTCCTTGGATCTTCTGCACTTTGTGGGACGCTGCCTCGGCCGAGCCCTCAGCGACGGGTCCCTTCCATCTCTCCAACCCCTTGGCTGGTTCCATGTCGGAATGGGCCAGGGACACCAAGAGGCCATCGCGCTGCCACCGCCTGCTGTGGTCTGTGAGAGGACACCCAGCGGGCAGACTCATGAGACCAGAGAGGAGAGGGCAGAGCAGGCTGTGCACACACCTGCTGAGAGAGGGCACCAGCCTCAAGAGGGTCACGGAGTGGCAGACTCTTAATCATGGCTGCTTGTCCTTTAGGCCGACTCGGGTTGTGTTAGGGGCGCTCTTAGACACTGGGTTGCAAGGTGTCCATTGAGAAGGAAATGGAAACTCATAGAAGTAAAGCAACTTGCCCAAGGTCACGCTGACTGGGATCCAGGAATCAGCTTTGTTAGATTCCAAGGCTGTTTTTCCCATTACACCATGAGGCTTCTGCTTGAAGAAAGTTAATTAAACACAGAGCCTCAGAGCAGGCATTTGGTCTAATAGTTAAGACACCTCTGTCCCACACCTTAGTGCCTAGGTTTGAAGCCCAGCTCCAGCTCCAGACTCTAGCTTCAAGCTAATGCAGACCATGGGAGGCAGTGGTCATAGCCCAGGTAATTGGATTCCTGCCATCCATGTAGGAGACTTGGATTGTATTGCTGGCTCTTGGTCTTTCACTTTTAGAAGTTACATATTCTGCCTCCAGGAGTGTGCATCCATGACATGCGTAGACTCGCTTCTTCTTTCAGGCATAGCCTGAGGCAGGCGCGACACCTCACGGATGTGAGGGCCTCCCATTCATTTTTTTTAAAGATTTATTTATTTGTTTGAAAAAGTTACACAGAAAGAGAAGGAGAGGCAAAGAGAGAGAGAGAGAGGTCTTCCATCCACTGGCCCACTCCCCAACTGGCTGCAATGGCTGGAGCTGAGCCGATCTGAAGCCAGAAGCCAGGAGCTTCCTCTGGGTCTCCCACGTAGGTGCATGGGCCCAAGGATTTAGGCCATCCTCCACTGCCCTCCCCTCAAAGCCATAGCAGAAAGCTGGATCAGAAGTGGAACAGCCAAGTCTCGAAACAGCACCGATATGGGATGCTGGCACAGCAGGCTGTGACCTCACCCACCATGCCACAACACTGCCCTCCATTCAATTTTAATACATGAGTGCTCAGTAACTTGTGAATTATGTTTGCAATTACCACACAGTAATTATGCATTAGCTACTAAAAATAAACTCAATAAGTTGTCAGTATTCTGTGAATTTATCACTGCTGCACTTTGTTGGCTTTGACATATATGCCAATTTAACATTTTCTCACAAGTTTAGTAATAATCATATATACTTCAATAAATTTGTAAAATAAGTACAAGAATTAAAAGCACAGCCTCCCATATGAGTACTGGCTGCTCCACTTCCAATCCAGCTCCCTGCTAATGCACCTGGAAAAGCAATAGAAGACAGCCAAAGTGCATGGGTCCCTGTAGCCACATGGGAGATCCAGAAGAAGCTCCAGGCCCCTGGTTTTGGATTGGCCCAGCCCTGACCATGGTGGCCATTTGGGGAGTGAACCAGTAGAAGGATGATATCTCTCTCTCTCTCTCTCTCTCTCTCTCTCTCTCTCTCTCTCTCTCTCTCTCTCTCTCTTTCTCTTTTTGTCTCTCTGCCTCTGCTTCTCTGGAACTCTATTTTTTTTAAATTTTATTTAATGAACATAAATTTCCAAAGTACAGCTTATGGATTACAAGAGCTTCCCCCCCCATAACTTCCCTCCCACCCACAACAGTCCCCAGTCCCCTCTCCCAAACCCCTCTCCTCTTCCATTCAAATCAAGATTAATTTTCAACTATCTTTATATACAGAAGATCAATTTAGCATATATTAAGTAAAGAGTTCAACAGTTTGCACCCACACAGAAACACAAAGTGTAAAATACTATTTGAGTTCTAGTTATAGCATTAATTAAACACCTAAGAATAATTGTGTATTAATTACAGAGTTCAACCAATAGTTTTAAGTAGAACATAAAAATACTAAAAGGGTAAAGTATTAAGTTCTTTTTTTCTTTTTTTGTTATATAGTTATTATTATTTTTTATTTAATAAATGTGAATTTACAGAGTGCAATTTTTGTATTGTGGCTTCCCCCCCAACATCCCTCCCTCCAGTGGCCCTCCCCTCTCCCACTCCCTCTCCCATCCCACCCTTCATCGAGTTTCATTTTCAATTACCTTCATATACTGAAGACCAACTTAGTATATACTAAGCAAGGATTTCAACAGGCTGCACTCACACAACCGCACAAGGTATAGGGTATTGTTCGACTAGCAGTGTTTTTTTTTTTTTTTGACAGGCAGAATGGATAGTGAGAGAGAGAGAGACAGAGAGAAAGGTCTTCCTTTTTGCCATTGGTTCACCCTCCAATGGCTGCTGTGGCTGGCGCATCTCGCTGATCTGAAGCCAGGAGCCAGGTGCTTCTCCTGGTCTCCCATGCGGGTGCAGGGCCCAAGCACTTGGGCCATCCTCCACTGCCTTCCCAGGCCATAGCAGAGAGCTGGCCTGGAAGAAAGGCAAACGGGATAGAATCCAGCACCCCAACCGGGACTAGAACCTGGTGTGCTGGCACCGCAAGGCGGAGGATTAGCCCGTTAAGCCACGGCACCAGCCTTGACTAGTAGTGTTTTTAAGTTCCATAGTAAAACACATTAAGGACAGAGATCCTACGTGGGGAGCATGTACCCAGTGACTCCCATTGTTGATTTAACAATTGGCACTCTTTTTTATGATGTCAGCAATCACCCCAGACTCTTGCTATGAGCTGTCTAGGCTATGGAAGCCCCTTGAGTTCACTGACTGAACTTATTTAGTCAAGGCCGTATCACAGTGCAGGTTCCTTCCTCCCTTCAAAGAAAGGCGCCTCTCTCCTTGATGGCCTGTTCCTTCTGCTGGGGTCTTGTTCACCTGGATCTTTCATTTAGATTGTTTTTTGCAACTGTGTCATGGCTTCATGCCTGTGAGACTCTCATGGACCTTTTAGCCAGATCCAAATGTCCCAAGGGTTGATTCTGGGCAGGAGTGCTTGGAACTCTATTTTTAAAGTAAATAAATAAATTTTAAAAAATCTAGCCATGATTTTTAAAATGTTATTATGTGAAACATAGCAATGTGGGGGGAGGCGGCACTGTGGTGCTGTGGGTTAAAGCCCTAGTCTGAAGCACGGGCATCCTATGTGGGCATCAGTTATAGCCCTGGCAGCTCCACTTCCAATCCAGCTCTCTGCTGTGGCCTGTAAAAGCAGTAGAAGATGGCCCAAGTCCTTGGGCCCCTGCACCCACATGGGAGGCTGGGAAGAGGCTCCTGGCTCCTGGCTTCAGATTGGCACAGCTCTGGCCATTGTGACCATCTGGGGAGAGAACTAGCATATCAAAGACCCCTCTCTCTATCTCTACCTCTCTCTGTAATTCTTTCAAATAAATAAAATCTTTAAAATAAAACTGGCAAGGAATTGAAAAATCCATAATGAACACTCTGCAGTTACTTTAGTAGATAATGCTCAAAGATAAAAGAAAATATTAAACCTGTTGCTATAGTGATAGATTGATACTCTCTCAGAACCTATCTTTCCTATTTGTAGTATAATCATAATTTCAAACAGATTAACATTAATTCAAAGTTTATAAAATAATTAGGACAACATCCCCCTTGTAAACTGGTCTGTATTCCTGTAAAGAATAGTTTTAGTTTTGTTTCCCTTACAATGATGCATGTGTTTTGGGAACAATGAATGATGGAATCATATGTACTCTTATATAACTGCCTGTGTTGTCATTTTCCTATTTCTTTTCCATTTTAATATTTTCTAATATTCAATTTTATTGGTTACTATGTTGATTTTACCTGAATGCAACATTTAGACATTTATATTTTTTGTATGCATACACAGGAGTTTGTAAGTGTGTGTGTGTGCATATGAGAGACAGCATAGAAAATAATATTATGAAGAATCCTAACCCTCATTTCAAACACTAAGTCCTCCTCAGACCTGGCTTCTTTGAGGCAGAGCACTGGGACCTCTCACTGTAATGGGCTGAACTGATTCTCCCAAAATGAATATCTTGCAGCCCTCACCCCCAATGTGATTGTGTTTAGAGATAGGACCTTTAAAGATGTAACAGAAGAAAAATGATGTCAAATGTGAGGTCCTAATCCAGACTCACACTTGTCCTTATAAGGAGAGCCACCAGGAATTCACATGGACAGAGGAAATACCATGTGAGCACACAGCAAGTTGGTGGCTGACTGGAAGCCAGGGAGTGATGTCCCAGAAGTCACCAAGCCTGCAGACACCTTGATCTCAAACTTCCAATGTGCAGGACTGTGAGAGACAACATTTGGTGAATTAAACCATCCCATTTGTTGTAATGTGTCATTGTGACTTTGGCAAAGTCACATGGTGAAATCAATAGTGTGTCCCAAATTACAATTGCAGCTATGGATAGCCCTAAATTTAAACAAAATTACAAAAAGAAAAGAGAAGAAAAAATAAGGTATTCACTTATTACACTTCATTTTAATTATAACAAATGCTTCAATATTCCATGGTCAAGTGAATCCAATTATTTCATAGGAGGCAGAGTGACTCTAACAGAATAAGTAACATATTAAAAGTAAACTAAGTTTTTGGGAGTTAAAATTTGGCTAGATAAAGTGTAAATCCACAGGCCAAATTAAAATGAGTAAGATGGCCAAATATAAGGAAATTCAAAGGCTTCAAGTATCACAATTTATGATAAAAGAAACAATTAACACAGGGATGAGTATTCCCACTGCTTTCCCATGCAGTCCAATTTTGCCTTGTTCTTAAAACTAGAAGGAAAAATAGTACTTACATGGTGGTGGCTTAACCAACTGAACCACAATACCGGGCCCCTTGAATAGCTTTTGTTACTTGATGTTGGAGAGTTTCCTTATCCTGTTGCTGACATGTAGCCTTAGACAGCAAACACTGTCATCCTCTCCGGCAGTGGTCACCTCCCAGCATGAAATGACAAAAGCAATTCAAGGCCTGGCATTTGGGCTCAGCTGGTTAAATCAATGAATGCAACACAGGCATTCCATGAGTCCAGGTCCAAGTCCTGGCCACTCCATTTCAGGTCCAGCTCTCTGCTGATGTGCCTGAGTGGGTAGCCCAAGTGCTTGGGACAGTGCCACCATACAAGAGACCTGGAAGTATTCCCAGGCTCACAGCTTTGGCTTGGTCCAATGGTGACCATTGCATCCATTTGAGGAGGGAACGTTCCCTCCCTCCTTCACTGCAACTCTGCTTTTCAAATAAATTTTATAATAAATCCTAGGAAAAAGCTATCCAAATAATCTTCACACCATTCTTCTGACTGTTGATTGTATTATTATTGGTCTGGGTGCATGCCTCAGTTTGCAAACCAGGGACCCAAACTTTTGTTTTTCCCAAAGAAACCTTTTATTTAATCAGTACAAATGTCATAAGTACAACTTTAGGAATATAGTAATTCTTCCCACCATACCCACCTTCCCACCCCTAATCCACTCCACCTACTCCTCCCTCTTCCATTGCCAGTCCCATTCACCATTAAGATTAATTTTCAATTAACTTTATACACAGAAGACTCTGTACTAAGTAAAGATTTCAATAATTTGCACACACACACACACACACAAAACTGAGAACAAGTTTTATAGTTAATTCTCATAATACAAGTCATTGAGGACAGAAGTCCTGCATGGGAAGTAAGTATACAGTGACTCCTGTTGTTAATTTAACAATTAACACTCATATATGATATCAGTGATCACCTGAGGTTCTTAACATTAGCTGCCAAGGTTATGGAAGCCTTTTGAATCCCAAATCTCTGTCAGTAGAGACCCAAACTCTTTTTTTTTTTTGACAGGCAGAGTTAGTGAGAGAGAGACAAAGAGAAAGGTCTTCTTTCCGTTGGCTCATCCCCCCAATGGCTGCTATGGCCGGCGCGCTGTGCCAGTCCAAAGCCAGGAGCCAGCTGCTTCCTCCTGGTCTCCCATGCAGGTGCAGGGCCCAAGAACTTGGGCCACCTCCACTGCCCTCCCTGGCCACAGCAGAGAGCTGGACTGGAAGAGGAGCAACTGGAACAGAACCGGCACCCCAACTGGGACTAGAACCTGGAGTACCAGCACCACAGGCAAAGCATTCGCCTAGTGAGCCACAGGGCCGGTGAGACCCAAACCTTAAAAGGAAGAATTTCTAGGCCAGTGGGGGCTAAAATTTAAAAATAAAACAAAAACAAAAACAAAAAGGACACTCCTGTATCAATATCACTGCAAATGCAACTTTGTCAAACTTTATATCTTTGACAAACCAATGGTTAAGAATGATGTACTACAGTTGCAGTGATCTGTGATTATTTTAGTATTTACTATATATAATTGAAATGGACATCATTTTATTTGATTTTTATTTATAGACTTTGTCTATATTCCTGATGAACTATGCTGTTTTTATTTTTTATTTGTTGAACTCTTTATTTTGTGGAGTGGCACAATGGGTTGAAGCCCTGGCCTGAAGAGCTGGCATCCCATGTGGGCACCGGTTCTAGTCCCAGCTGCTCCACCTCTGATCCAGCTCTCTGCTGTGGCCTGGGATAGCCATGGAGAATGGCTCAAGTCTTTGGGCCCCTGCACCCATGTGGGAGACCTGGAAGAAGCTCCTGGCTCCTGGCTTTGGATTGGTGATCTCCAGCCATTGTGGCCATTTGGAGGTGAACCAGCAGATGAAAGATCTCTCTCTTTCTCTAACTCTCTCTATAGCTCTGCCTTTCAAATAAATAAAATTATTCTTTAAAAAAGTGCAATGTAATCAAAAATTCAAAAAGAAATGAAGCAAGAAAGAAAAGGAAAGGGAGGAGGAAGGCAGGGAAGTATTGCATTCTTCGAATTGTGTCTATAAATGACAATGAATAGGAATTGTGTTGTATTAATTACCATGTATATTGATTTGAGAATCCAATGTACCAATAAATTACTCATAAAATAGCAAAACAAAACAAAACAATAAAAAATCACATTTTGAGTACAGAGCAATTTGTTCATTGAGAGAGCATTACTTCTTTGCTTAGGAACTGTAGATCTTCCCTGGGAAGCAAAATTGGTGCAACAATTGGAGAAGCAACCTCAGACTTCAGTGTTAGGTCAAAGAAAATAGCCCAAAGTAAATGAGCTGCACATGTCTTATGTAGGTACACTTGTCTTATGTAGGGAAAGCCCCTCACCCTACAAACAGCTGGCCACCAAAGATGCCAGGAAAAGTGCTCCCTCTATTGGAAGAGCAAATAAGCCTCATTACATACAGGCCCAGATCCTGGCACTTTTGGAGATTCAACATTAGCAGAAATCAACCAAGCCTTTCATCTGGAAGCTGACTATCAAAGATTGATGAGGGAAATCGCCCAGAACTCGAGGCCAATTTGAAGTTTTAGAATGCAGTCATCAGTGTGCTTCAAGAGGCTAGTGAGTCACACTTAGTGGATTTCTTGAAAGTATGTCATTCACACTGAGAGTCATCATCACATTCAGAATCATCCAGTTGGTTCACTGTATGTGGGGAGAGAAGGCTTTAGCGGAAGCAGTTTTTGTGGCATTTTATAGTGAATTCTGTAAAATACTTTGGTTTAACTAGTGACTTTTTGTAAGAAAAAAATTTATAATACATTGCATATATTTCCTACACTATATTGCACAGTAAAATGTCATTACATCTTTCAGTATGAATATGAAAAATGTTCACAGATCTCAATGATGTGAGCCCTGTTGCTGAGGAGTTACATTCCTAAAATGCAGAAGAGATGGGTGATATTTCTTGCTTTCTTGATGCATGTGCTGTGTATTAATGACTTGTAGTGTAGCTATTAATGTTCTAGAGTTGATTTAAAATGACATTTTCAAGAAAACTGGTTATACCTTGATCCAAATATTTAGTGAGTGGAGTTATTAGGTCTGACCATGCATCATGGTGATAGAACATGGACTTTTACAATGGTGAAGATCCAAGTCTCAACCACAGTGTATGTTACAGTTCCCTTAAAAAAATTAAACCTGGCAGCTATAGAATACACTATGTAGACTTATATATTGTAGTGTCAACATTTTAAATTAGTCTTCTACATTCACAAGTGGTGGAGAGTCTTGTCATAGACATGTACCATTTACATCTGGTTTTCTAACTAGACTGCACATGTCTTCATTGTAGTAAAATGCTTTGTGCAATATACCTTGCATAAGTCCTCATTCTACCATAGGTTAACTAACCCTCCAGCTGGTAATGAAAACAGGAACAGGAGGATTCCATTTGTAAGTGTCCTAGAATATGATACAAGTTATTTATATTTAAATTCTGTTATTAATATTTTTATCTAGCTTATGCAGGTTTTTGTTGTGTTGTGGTTGATCCCATAACTGAGATTTATTTTCTCTTCTACCAAGAGGAAATAATGCAGATGTTCTTTTTTCATTCAGAGTTTATAGTGCAACTCTTAGCATAAGCCTGCTGTAGAGCAGCAGCAAGCAGCACACGCCTCCAGTTTATGGAACTTTTGCCAATTAAGATGGTGTCTGGTTAGATTATGTCTGGTTATTGTCTAAGGAAAATCACTTCCCTAGAGATAGCTTTCTACGTGATTTTAAAACTTATTTTTCTTTTGAAGTTTTTAGGTCAATTATGTATGCTGACTGGATTTACAAATAATATTGTTTATCAAAAAATAATGTACTTACCTACAAATATATGTAGCTATTTGTCAGTTAAAAATAAAATGTTTTTAAAAAGCAAAGATTGGGGTGGGAATTTTGGGGTTAAGCCACTGCTTGTGATGCCCGCATCTCAAATAGAGCCTGGTTTCAATTTCTGCTGCTCTACACTTGTGATTCATCTTCTTGTTAATGTGCCTGGGAGGCAATGTATGATGGACAATATGGTCTGAAGGCCATCTCCCTTTAGGAGACCTGAAAGTGGTTCCTGGATTCTGGCATCAGCATGGCCTAGCCCTAAAATTTGTGGATATTTGAGAACTAAATCAGTAAATGAAAAGTATCTCTCTTTCCCTTCTTTTTTCTGTCATTATGCTTTTTAAATAAAGAAATATTCCAAAGTCAAAGGTTTTCATGTGGACTTCAAATAAATGTTATCAAATAATATATTGTATACAGAAGAAGAAAAGTTTAACATATAAAAAGAGCTGAAAATTTAAATGATGAAACAAAGATATACCAAAATGTAACAGAGAGTAATAGTGGCTGGCCACTTCAATAATAGAAAATTTTAAAACAGTGTTACTAAAGATAAAGTGGGGCATCTTTTAGCAATAGAAATGTCAAACAATTTAAATAAGATAACAAATATAGATATATATTTCTCCTACAGAAATGCTCAACATTCTAGGAAAACGAGACAAAGTGATAAGCAGAGTCTTCAACAATAGCATTTGGATTTGCCAATATCTTTCTTTTAGTAATGGATGGCACAACTATGAAACAGACTGAAAAGGATATGGAAGATGTGAATATGATAAAACAACAAAGTTAATTGATATATATCACACTAATCAAGAGAATATGGCTTTCATTCAGTGTTCATGCAACATTTTCCACAGAAAACATTTTGCTACATCATAAAATCACCTGAATAAACCTTGATGAACTGAAATCATTTAAGATATTTTCTCTGACCACAATTAGGAGTATTTGGTCTAGTGGTTAAGATAATGTGTGTTGGGGCTAGTGCTGTGGCACAGGGGTTAAAGACCTGGCCTGAAGTGCCAGTATCCCATATGGGCACTGTTTCTAGTCCCAGCTACTTCTCTTCTGATCCAGCTCTCTGCTACAGCCTGGGAAAGCAGTAGAAGATGGCCCCTGCACCCATGTGGGAGACCTGGAAGAAGCTCCTAGCTTCTGGCTTAAGATCAGCATAGCTGCAGCCATTGCGGTCATTTGGGGAGTGAACCAGCAGATGTCTCTGTCTCTACCTCTCTCTGTAACTCTATCAAATCAAATTAAATAAATCTTTTTTAAGAAAAAAAATATGTGTGCTATATCCAAATCAAAATCGGAGCACCGAAGTTCAAGTCTTGGCTCTGCTTTCATTGCAGCTTCCTGCTAATATGCATCCTGGTAGGAAGCAGGTGATGGCTGAAGTAATTGCATCATTGCTACCCTTGTGGAAGACTTACACTGAATTTCTGGCTCCATTTTGCCTGGATGAACTCCAACAGTTGTGACTATTTAGGAAGCTAGGCAATCTCTCTCTCTCTCTCTCTCTCTCTCTCTCTCTCTCTCTCTCTCTCTCTCTCTCTCTTTCAATATTTTTTTAAATAAATTCTCAAAGCCAAAACAAGAAGGATGCTTGAGAAGTTGTAATATAAGTGGAAAATAAGCAATGCATTGTGGGAAAAAAGCAATGGAATGGAAAAAAAAAAACCTCAAGGGAAATTATAAAATACTAGGAAATGATTGAAAATAAAAACACATTATACAAGAATTCATGTGATTAAAAGAGTGGTAGATGGAAATTATTAGATATAAAATATTTTATGAAGAAGAAATATATAAAATCAATAAGGCAGACTTCCCATTTAAAAACAAAACAAAACAAAAAAAACTAGAAAATGCTGGGAAAAGTAAACTCCAAAAATAGCATCATAAAGAAATAGATTCAGTGCAAAAATTCATTGTTGAGAAACTTGGGGCTGGGTTGATGGCAATGGGAGCTAACCCCCTCTGTCCATTCAGTATGCCTCTAACTATAAACCCAACCACTACTCCCAAGTTCTCTAATGGATTCCATTGAAAACTACAACATCTGCCTCTTCCCTTGATGATGGATGCTGCTGTAATAACTATACTGCCCCTAGTGCTAATTTGCTGTCTGCATTCAGCTCATGGGAGTGGCATGTTTGCTATCATCACCCACTTGATCTTGTCTACACATCTACTAGCTTGGCTTGCTGGGTGAGGAAATGTGCATGGTGTAGACCATGCTGCGGCTGCAAGTAGTGACTCTGGATATCATAGATGTTGGCAGGATATTTGAGATCTGCATCCAAGACAAAAACAATGCTACTCACCATTCAGCACACAATTTTGACAAAAGCCAAATTACCTCCATTTCTTATCTAATGACCCAGGGATAACACAAGGGTCCAGACAGGAGCTGCATTTATTGAGGGGGGGGGCAATATGAATCCTGAACTCTAGTCATTTCCATGAGCAGCTACACAAACGACAGCAAACAAACAAGTGATCTCCTAGCCACTTTCATCACCCAGGATCTGCATCACATCACAGACCAGACTTTCAATCTGGACAAGACATATGAGGTCTTGGCTATGTCTATGCACAATCCAAGCTTCCTGCAATGTGCCATATCATCCCCAGTTGCTCCAGCATCTTCATATTATCTCCATGAGCATACCCACCTCCCTACCTCAGTGGCACCCAAGGGTATGCCAGCCTCTGTCAACTGATGGTCCTCTTTGGAGGTTGGATTCTCCCTTTCCAAAGATTCTATGGGGGACTGTACCATGGCATAGTAGGTTAGCCTCTCTCTGCAGCATCAGCACCCCATATGGGCACCAGTTCAAGTCCCAGCTTCTCCTCTATAATCTAGATGTCTGCTAATGGCCTGGGAAAGCAGCAAAGATGGGACAAGTGCTTGGGCCCTTGAACCCACATGGGAAACCCAGAAAAAGCTCCAGGCTCCTCCTGACTTGAGATTGGCTCAGATTTGACTGTTGCAGCCATTTTTGGACTGAATAAGCAAATGGAAGGCCTCTCTCTCTCTCTCTCTCTCTCTCTCTCTCTCTCTCTCTCTCAACTCTGCCTTCCAAATAAATCAATCTTAAAAAGCAGACTATGGGCAGTAATGGATTCCCACAGCTAGTGGAAGTCTCCTTTACTGGAATGATGCTCCAGAAGTGATCAGCAATAGATTGGCAGGCTTAGCCTCACAGTGGGCTCTCAGTAGTAGTTGGTTAAGCTGCCATAAAGGCCTCTACATAAGGGATATCTATTTACCATACACATGAAACAATAGTTCTAGCTATAAAATGGTATTACAATTTAAGTTCCAATTATCTAGTTGCATTTTTTCCCTCAAATTTACTGCAGTCAAGGAATACTACAGAAAATGATGGATCATTCCTTCCTTAAGGTCTGGGGATCAAACCATGAACAGTTTTTATACCATACAGTATTATCATAAAGCCATGGGTTTCACTTGTCACAGAAAAAAGGAGAAATAATGGTGATTCAGACAGGCATCTCTGCTCATTTCCAACAAAGAAGGGGAGATAACAAGCCCTTCCTGTTTGATCTCCCATTTGAGGAAGAACAGGCCTGGTAATACTTCTGGGTTTATGGAATCAAATAATCCCAGTGATAGAATCAACTTGTCCTTACTGAATAACCCCATCCTCAATATTTCTAAATCTCTCACACAGGGTCCTTCCCTATATGGCAGAAACTTCCACTTTTTAGAAGATTTACTTATTTGAAAGGCAGAGTTACACAGAAAGGAGAGACACACAGAGAGATAGATAACTTCTATCCACTGGTTCACCCCTGAAATGAGAGAAATGGCCAAAGTTGGGCTGATCTGAAGCCAGGATTGAGGAGCATTTTCAAAATTGCCCACATGGGTGCAGGGGCCCAAGGATTTGTGTCATTTTCTGCTGCTTTCCCATGCACATTAGCAGGGAGTGGATTGGAAGTGAAGCAGCCAAGGCACCAACCAATGCCTCTATGAGATGGCACTACAAGTGCATTGGCTGCAGAACCTTCCACTTTTAACCCATTTCCTGACCTAATGACACCTAGTCAGGCCATGAGAAAGAATCAGCCCTGAAACTAAGTTCCAAGTCTGATGGTTGACCCAGGTACACAGGTAGCATTGTCAACGTGTGGGAGGGAAGTCTTGAAGACTCTGAAATATCCCTACTTAGTGCATTATATGCAATATTATTCCTCAAGAAATCCAGCAGGAAATTCCAAAGTTAAAAGATTTAATTTAGAATTTTGGATATGAATAAAAACCACAATTGTCTGAAGTTTAAAACATTCCATCAAAATAAGACTCCACATCACTGAAAACATCATCACTCATTTAACCAGGATGCTTTGATCAAGAAGTATAGACCAGATATAGTTTTAAGATCACTCATCTTTGAAAAATAAGTTGATAATTTTAACTTTTTAAAAAGAGATTTATGTATTTATTTGAAAGGCATAGTTACAGAGAGGGAAGGAGAAGCAGAAACACAGACCTTCCATCCACTGGCTGGGCCAGGCTGAAGCCAGGAGCTCCAAACCATCTTGATGGTCTTTAATGGGGGTGCAGGGGCCCAAGCACTTGGGCCATCTTCTACGGCTTTCACAGGATCATTTGCAGAGAATGGGGTTATGGGCTTAGTAGGGAATATGGGATACTGGTGCTGCAGGTAGATTTACCTGTGCTGGCAGCACAGGGCCTGGGATTCCTCTGGTGATATTATTCCCAAGCTCCCCTATACTCATGGTCCTCAACTCCAGCTGGAAGCATCATGTCCTGGAGTGTAGTGCAAGGCCAGAACCACTGGGCACTGTAGAGGGCTGCTCCTAGCTGGCCGCAGAGCTTGGAATTGAGGTGGCCATCAAAGCCACCAGGTTGCTCCGAAATTGGGGGTTCCTGTTGACCCCAGGTGGCTGCAGAGTGGCTCCAGTGTTGTGCTGGTTCCCCAGCAAGGAGAGCTTATACCATGGGACCCACATCCATTGCTGCCCCCCAAGATGTAGAGCATGCACTTCTGCCTACCAGCCCTTGTAGACTTCAGGCATCTGGTGCCACTGAATCCTGCATCTGTTTAAGGAAATTGTGTACATCCAGACAGTAGCAATAGGTGACATGAGAGCCAAAGATGCACCACCCTGTTGTTCTCCCATCGCCCATACCCTCTTTCCTGACTCTTGCACCCACCTTTGCTCCACCAGTCCATTGCCCATCTCTCGTCTCCTTTATGCCCCAGGCACACTCAGGACACTGTCACTACCCACCCTCCACACTCACCAGCCTGTGCCTGCACTGCTGGGAAAGCTCTCATCAGCCTGCTGCTTCCCCCTCCTGGCTGTCAGATTCTCTCTTTCCTCCTTGACATCTACAGCATTTCAGGGCCAACCCATGCCTTTCTGAACATCTGCCTTGTAAGTCTCAGTCTTCCATCCCCATTCCTTTCTGTGGTCAGCTCTAGAATAGGAAGGCCTCTGACTCTGTCCCTAGGCCCCTCAAGTTCCCTCTTCTGCAGTTAGCACATAACCCTTGGCTTCAGCTTCCCCCTCCACTGTCTCAACCCAAAGCTCAGATTAGGAGAGTTAAATAGGGGAGAGCTCTCCCTCTATGCCTAGCAGTGCCTCCTGCTCTGGGAGCCCACACCTGTGTAAGACTAAGGCCTGAGACAAATTTCATTTGCCCTGGAGGGGAGCACTGAGGTCAGGAATGCTGCTGATAGAGTTCATAGCTTTAGGATTCCCCCGATGACCTGGGGTGGGGGTGGAGCCACAGCACTCCCTTTTGCTTGTCTTCTCCTGACTTCCATCCACCTCTATGCCAACTCTCTGGATGAATCCGGGAGCTAGGAGTTTCTTCCAGGCTTCCCATGTGGGTGGCAGGGGCTAAACACCTAGGACTCTTTTTTTGTATTTTGATTTTTTAAATTTTATTTAATAAATATAAATTTCCAAAGTACAACTTTTGGATTATAGTGGCTCCCCCCCATAACCTCCCTCTCACCACAACCATCCTATCTCCTACTCCCTCTCTCATCCCATTCTTCAAGATTCATTTTCAATTATCTTTAGAGAAGACCAACTTAGTATATGCTAAGTAAAGATTTCAACAGTTTGCACCACACAGATTTAAAATGTGTTCCCCAGGCCATTAGTGGAATGCTGGATTGGAAGTGGAACAGCCTGGAGAACTGGAGCCCATATGAGATAACAGTGTTGCAGGCTGCGGCTTTCCTTTGTAGGCCACAAAGCTAGTCCCTGGAAGGGCTTTTCGAATTTGAGTAAGAACATGGCTCTGACATTTCTTTTACAATGAAAAGTTTATAGCAATCTATAATATAAAATATGCAGATTATGGTGTATCAACACCATACAATCAATTAAAGAATAGGCTAAATGGGGAAATCCAGAAACAAAGCAGAACCTACTTCAGTATTGGCAGTGACTTTCATGGATGATGGAATCAAAGTGTTATTGTTCATGTTAATGCTTCTAGAATTTCTTTTTTTCCAAAATGAACAACATTTTCTATAGAATAAAGGAAAAAAAATTGCCCATGGTCTTCTAGCTTGATAAAATCTCACTTATTATAGTTTTGACACCTTTTTCTATCCAAGTTTTTTTACACAAGTATAATCATGATGTACATACATTGTTTTACCCTCCTTTTAAACAAGACATGAATTTATTTATATGAGAGGTTTTACATACAGCATTGAATGCATGATGCATAAAAATATATAATGTGAGCTGTGTTAACTAAAGATGTTCTCTAACATATTATTTAAATAGCAGAAGATAAGCCACACAATGGGAGGTAATACTTGTAAAACATATAGCCACAAGGATTGCCTGCAAATTTTATGAAGCCTGTGACATTTACTAAGGTGATAAATCCTCCAACTTAAACCTAACTAAATTGAGTTATATTTACATAGGATATATGCAGATTAGAAATAAATACATACAATATATTGAAAAATAGGGAATTGTGAGATAAAAGAATGAATGTTTCATAAAATTAATAAAAATTAAATGCCAATGAGGTAGAAACACTACATATTTATAAAATGGTCTGAATAAACAATCATGATGGTGCCAATTGTTTACTAGCATATAGAGTATTCAAAAATATTATTCATAACTGGTCAAAATAGCTAAATCCTTCACAAGATATCAGGATAAGTTATTATAAAGCCTGTGATAATATCATCATACAGTGCAGGAAAGATGTCCTGATAGATTTACCCAGCTAACTTGAAAGCTTAAACCCATAACCTAGGATAAAAACATATACAACAGCTTTATTCATAGTGCCTAAAACCTGAATGGAATCACAATGTTCTTTAGTAGATAAACAGAGAGCCAAGCTGTCCCAGTAGGTGGAGGCTCTTGAATGCACATGGGATTAGGAAATATGGGGCATGGACACTGGACATGGGGACACAAGAGAAAAGGCATGGGCTGGAGTCACAGGGGTTCCAGAGACAAAAGGAAGACATTGGCTTCAGGTAAGTAGCACACAGACAACTGAAGGAAGCCACAGTTGTAGGCAAAGGGCAGAGTGGTACCCAAAGGCTTCCATGAACTGGGAGTAAAGGGATGAAGTCACTGCAGGGAAGGAGAAAGGTCACTCTATAAAGAGAAGAATTGGAGACACAGAAGTCCTGACAGGTTGTATTGGACAAGAGAGGTTAGTGTTTAGGGAAAATTAGGGCTACATACAGAGTGGCTGAGGACACATGAGGACTGGCATGGTGTGCAGGCACAGCAGGAGACTTGAAGAGAGATGTGCTGTACATAAAAGGGATGAGGACTCTCACACCTGGTACATGCTGCTGACACAAGGAATAGAAGCGTTAAAGAGCTGGTTTGGATGACACTTTTTAAATGGCAAAAATATCAAAATGAACAAGGGTCCCAAATAAAGGAGATGTTGAAATCGCAAATAACATATGGGTTTTAGGAACAGGATTAGAGATATGCAAAGTGAGCAGACACATGGAACTGGAAACATTAGGAGGCAGACAGGGAATATTACTGGATTTGGAAACACAGCAAAAAGTACAGTAGTTGGAGATCTGCTTAGAGAAAATTTAGAGCCTCAAGTGATTGAGAACCAGTCATTATGGCTTCCTTTTTTAAAATTGATTTATTTATCTGGATGAGAGAGAGAGATTGAGACAGACAGAGAGAGAGAGAGAGAGAGAGAGAGAGAGAATCTTCCATCGATCCACTGGTTCATTCCCCAAATGGTTTTAATGGCCAGAGCTGGGCCAGTCTGAAGCCAGGAGCCAGGAGCTTCTTCTGGATTCCCCATATAAGTGTAGGGGGCAAGCATTTTGGCAATCTCTTGCTGTCTTTTCCAGGCCATTAGCAGGTAGCTGAACTGCAAATAGGGCAGCATGGAGTCAAACTGGCACCAATATGGAATGCTGGGGTTGCAGGTGGAAGCTTTACCCACTATGCCACAATGCCAGCCCCCTGTAGTTTCTTTCTTAAGAACTAAAATTAACTATAGAATGAACCATACAATAGAGGCAAGTAAAAACAGGCAGGCATCAATGAAATACCCATAGAAAAATACACAATAGAAATAAGGGAAAAGAGTTTTTAAAGCATATTACCAAAATTAATAAAAACTAGTATAAGTCATTAAGGATATAAAAGAGAAATACCTACAAACAACCAGCTTAATCAATCCAAATAGCATCATCTTCAAAAAATTTTCTTTTTTTTTTCTTTTTAAAGATTTATTTATTTATTTCAAAGTCAGAGTTCCAGGGGAGGCAGCAGAGTAAAGAAAAAAAAGAAAAACAAAGAGCTACACACATACACATGAACACACACACACATACAGAGAGAGAGAGAGAGAGAGAGAGAGAGATCTTCCATCCCTTGGGTCACTACCTAAATGGCTACAGTGGCTAGGGATGCAAAATCCAGGAGTGAGGAGCCAGGAGCTTCATCTTGGTCTCCTGTGGGGTTGCAGGGGTTCAAACACTTGGGCCACCTTCAGCTACTTTCCCAGGACACTTAGTGGGCTGCTACATCAGAAGTGAAGCACATGGGACTCAAACTGGTGCCTTTATGGGATGTTGGCATCCCAGGCAGCAGCATTACTCATTACACCACAAAGCCCTCCAGATACCCTCCTCCATTTATAAATCTTAACAAGATAGTAAGGATTTTGAGAAATAGGAGTAAAATTTTTTAAAAAGATATCAAAAGTCACCGTATTTTGTAAACCAATATACCATAACACAGATATTGCATCATGTGGAGAACTTCCATATAAGTTAAATAAGACTAATCAGTATTGCAAAAATCATATCAATGAATTTAAAAATTCCACAAGCAAAATTTCTGACTCAGACTTAGAAAATTCTAGACATTCAAGGAAGGTTTTTCCTCATTTTCCCAGACTCATCCAAAGTAGCAGTAAACAGAGAATATAGTTGAATTTCCTTTGAATTCATTGCTTTACATTAGTGACACACTCAGATCATGTGGAAGGAACTTAGCATAACTCATTAATAAGAGATACAGGTATTTAAAGCAAAATATGAAAACAGAAGAGATCAACAAACAGGATACACTAGAAAATGCAAAGATGATTTAACATTCCAAAATAATCCAAGTAAATGATTCATGTGTAAGAAAAATATAAGTAAATCACATGATCATTGAGATTAAATGTTGAAAAGCTTTTAATAAAAAAACTTATAACCATAAAAAGAACAGAAAAAAATAGCAAATCCCTAATTGTAATTAAGAGTCGCTACAGAGAAGTAATAATAAACAGTAAAATTAACATAGAACACTAAACAATTTTTCCCTGGAAATAATCTTGGACAAGGCTTTCTCCTCTCTCTTTCTTCAACATTGTCCTGGATGCATAATTAGGGAAATTAAACAAACAAAAAGAAATGTAATGTATAGGGTCAGCTTTTAAGAACTAAAACTCTTAATGTATGTTAATGATACTAGTATACATAGATAAAATACAACACAAGCCAAAACCAAATATGAGCTGGATAGGTGAATTAAACAAAATTATTGGGTACAGGATCAACACAATCAAGTGGGTTACCAGGTCCCCATATAAAGCAAAAAGAAAACAATGGTAACAAAGTAGAACCCAGAAAATGAGTATCAGTATGAGAAATACTCTTCAAAGCCATACTTAACAAAAATCAAATGACCTAACAGACAAATAAGCCAAGAACACAAAGAGAAAAAGGCCCAGAATCCAGTAAACAGTAAACTGTAACTCACCTGAGGATTATGGCAAGCTCCAGTTTCAAGGTCTGAACAGGATCTCAGGAGATGGGATCCTGGCGGCGGGGCAGCGCCCCCTGCTGTCGGGAAGGCCAAGTTTCAGGCCTGAGGCCAAGCCCCGCCTCTCACTCCCCCCACCCGGCGCAACCCCAAGGGCCCGCCCTCAGGCTAGGGACGATGCTGATTGAGTACGTCCTCTGTGACGTCAAGCAGCCTCTGTGACTGTTGAATCAGGCGCGCCAGGCAACAGGGCATACCCTGGGGGCTCCTCTTCCTGTTGCCTCCAAGGTCAGCTTCCAGTTCTGCTCCCGGAACCCGGGTTGGCTCAGAGGCTTCTACCCTGAACTCCCCTCAGCGCAGGGACCTGAGAGGGTGCCTGGAGTCCCTGGATGCCGGCAGCGGGGAGTGTGAGGTCCCGGGCCCACAGGAGGGGAGGGAGTGGGCAGCTGGGACCCTGGTGTGCGGCCCTGTCTCAGTGTGTAGCGACTCCGCCTGAGCCCGGCCTCACCTCTCCAGGTTGTGTGGGGAGAAGGAGAATCTAAACCTCACAGGTGACCTCATTTCCTTGAGTTGAGCACCGGGGTCTCAGGTCCACAGCTTTCCCTAGGGACTGAGTCAGCGTTTTGTTGCTATCACAGAACAGCAGAGACTCAGTGGTGTATTTACCACACACTTTTGGGCCAAGGACAAGGGCCAGGGTCTGGGGACGGAGTTTCTGCTGGGGAGGCTTGGGATGGCACAGATCCCACGTGGACAACTGGAGTGTGGGGGAGGCCGACCCCAGGTGGTGTGAGCACCAAGACCTGGAGCCTGGGGCACCTGAGTGTGGGTTCAACAGGCTGCCTCCCAGCACTCGTTCCATTTGTGTCTTTTGTAGAAATTTGCTTCCATTTATTCACAGTCTGCCCACTTGTATAAGAACTGTGTGCCATGATTTGAATGTTACCCTGCGGTTTTCTTTGATGGAACCTCAGTTTATTCAGTGATAAGATTTGTAGAAGGAAAGAGGATCTTTTGTTTCCTGCTAAGTTTGATTAATAATGTAAATATTAATGGAATGGTTACCCAGGTAAATAAATGGGCCTACGTCAGTTCAGCAGTATTTTTTTATTTAAGATTTATTTGTTTATTTGAAAAGCAGAGTTACAGAGAGGCAGAGGTGGAGAGAGAGAGAGAGAGAGAGAGAGAGAGAGAGAGAGAGGTCTTCCATCCATTGCTTCACTCCGCAGATGGCCACAATGGCCAGAGTTGTGCTGATCCAAAGGCAGGATCCAGGAGGTCCTTCCCTGTTTCCCAGGGCGGTGCAGGGCCCCAAGAACTTGAGCATCTCCCGCTTTGCCAGGCCATAGCAGAGAGCGGGATGGGAAGTGGAGCAGTGGGATGGGAACCGGCACCTATATGGGATGCTGGCAATGCAGGCGGCAGCTTTATCTGCTGTGCTGCATTGTCAGCCCCAGGGGTCTTCTTGATCTCTTCTACCTCTGCCCCCACAGGTGAATGAGTCTGGGTTCTTTTTAATGTTTTTTTTTGTTTGTTTGTTTGTTTGTTTTGTGGCTTACTATCTATTACTCTCAGCAGTGAGTTTTTCTTGGCTTATTTTGTGATATTTGTGATAATATTTTACTTAATTTTTTCTCATGTGTTAGTAATTTTTTAAAATAATGCGAAAATGTTGTTAGGCTATAGGTTGTGAATAAATTCTACTTCTATGGGCAGTGTTAGTGGAGTACAAGGATTAAGTATCTAACTTCTCATGCTTATGCACTTACTTAGTTTTTGACTTCCCAGCACTTAGATTTACCTTATTTATTTACTCCACCTGGTGTTTACTGATATTTCTGTTTGGTAACACATTCCTAGTTACTAATGACCACTGGTTGAGTATTTGTACTGTTGATCTATTTGTACTGATTACAAATGGTGGATTTGTATTTTTGCTTGGAGTAATGTAAGTTGTCTCTTACATATCTTTAATTAATGCTCTATTTAGGGACACTGGTAGGAAGCCTTGTAATGCCTTCTTAGAGAGCTGTCAGTTGTCTTACTGTGTAAGGCTTGTAGTAGTCTGACCTAAATTCTGATTAGTCTGAAATGAAAACAGTTTTTCTACATTTTATTGGATTGGTATTGTAATGGACTATTTTTCTGCATATTTTTATTTTTAAGCAGTTGTGTATATGTGTGTCTTAAGTTGAAAAGAATGGAATTTGGAAATATTTATATAATTTAAATGAACAAAGCAAGGCAATTAGCATATCCATTATGTTATGTAACTATTTTACATGAGGAGAATACATAACATTCTAAACTCTTAATTATTTTTCTATTGTAGAACATATTTTTATTAACTATTCTCATCATGTTGCACAACAGATCTCTTGAATGTATTCCTGCTATGCAAACCAATGTACTTGGCCACGATGACTTCAAATCCCCTTCATGTGTCAATAAAAATGGTTTTCCTATAGACAGCACAAAGTTGGGTCTTGGTTTTATTTTTCCCATGTCAATCTCTGTAGTGTATTTAGATAATGCACATTTAAAGTGATTATTGATGTAAGTGGGATAGTATGTAAGGTGGTTGCAATTATTTTCTCTTATTCTTTTTTTAAAAGTCTTATTTATTTATTTTTTAATTAAACTTTTATTTAATGAATATAAATTTCCAAAGTACAGCTTATGGGTTACAATGGCTTCCCCCTCCCAAAACTTTCCTCCCACCCACAACCCTCCCCTTTCCCACTCCCTCTCCCCTTCCAATCACATCATGATTCATTTTCAATTCTCTTTATATACAGAAGATCAGTTTAGTATATATTAGGTAAAGATTTCAACAGTTTGCCCCCATATAGCAACACAAAGTGAAAAAAAAATACTGTTGGAATACTAGTTATAGCATTAAATAACAGTGCACAGCACATTAAAGACAGAGATCCTACATAATATTTTTTAAAATAATGAATTTTCTATGCCATTTCCAATTTAACATCAGGGTTTTTTTTTTATTTCCATTATCTTTATATACAGAAGATTGATTCAGTATATAATTAGTAAAGATCTCATCAGTTTGTACCCACACAGAAACACAAAGTGTAAAAATACTGTTTCAGTACTAGTAATAGCATCATTACATATTAGGCAACACATTAAGGACAGATCCCACATGGGATGTAAGCACACAGTGACTTCTGTTGCTGATTTAACAATTTGACACTCCTGTTCATGGCGTCAGTAATCTCCCTAGGCTCTAGTCATGAGTTGCCAGGGCTATGGAAGCCTTTAGAGTTCACTGACTTTGGTCTTATTCCGATAGGGTCATAGTCAAAGTGGAAGTTCTCTCCTCCCTTCAGAGAAAGGTACCTCCTTCTTTGATGGCCCAATTCTTTCCACTGGGATCTCACTCACAGAGATCATTCATTTAGGTCTTCTTTTTTTTTTTCTTTTCCATGGTATCTTGGCTTTCCATGCCTAGAATACTCTCATGGGCTCTTCAGCCAGATCCGAATGCCTTAAGGGCTGATTCTGAGGCCAGAGTGTTGTTTAGGACATTTGCCATTCTATGATCTGCTGTGTATCCCACTTCCCATGTTGGATCTTTCTCTCTCTTTTTGATTCTATCAGTTAGTATTAGTAGACACTTGTTTGTGTAATCCCTTTGATTCTTAGACCTATCCGAGCAATCGAATGTGAACTGAAATTGATCACTTGGACTAGTGAGATGGCATTGGTACATGCCACCTTGATGCCATTCTATTGGAATCCCCTGGCACATTTCTAACTCTACCATTTGGGGCAAGTCTGATTGTGCATGTCCCAAATTGTACATCTCCTCCCTCTCTTTTTCCACTCTGAAATTTAACAGGGATCACTTTTCAGTTAAAATTTAAACACCTAAGAATAATTGTGTGTTAATTACAGAATTCAACCACTAGTACTAGAACAACAACAACAACAAATACTAAAAAGGATAAAGTATTACATTGTACATCTAGAGTCAGGACAAAAGCTGATCAGGTCATTGCTTCTTATAGTGTCCATTTCACTTCAAAAGGTTTCCCCTTTGGTGCTCAGTTGTCACCAATCAGGGAAATCAAATGATATTTGTCTCTTTGGGACTGGCTTAATTCACTCAGCATGATGTTTTCCAGATTCCTCCATCTTGATGCAAATGACTGGGTTTCATTGTTCCTTACTGCTGTAGAGTATGCTATGGAGTACATGTCCCATAGTTTCTTTATCCAGTCTACTGTTGATGGGCATTTGGGTTGGTTCCAGGTCTTAGCTATTGTGAATTGAGCTGCAATAAACATTAATGTGCAGATGGCTTTTTTATTAGCCAAATTAATTTCCTTTGGGTAAATTCCAAGGAGTGGGATGGCTG
The DNA here is from genome assembly GCF_033115175.1 of Lepus europaeus. Lineage (NCBI taxonomy): Eukaryota > Metazoa > Chordata > Mammalia > Lagomorpha > Leporidae > Lepus > Lepus europaeus. The sequence continues at coordinate 43,087 of NW_026909332.1, read as the reverse complement.
GGTTGTAAGGTAGGGTTATGTTCAGGTTTCTGAGGAATCTCCAGACTGATTTCCATAGTGGCTTAACCAGTTTGCATTCCCACCAACAGTGGGTTAGTGTCCCTTTTTCCCCACATCCTCTCCAGCATCTGTTGTTGGTAGATTTCTGACTGTGAGCCATTCTCACCGGGGTGAGGTGAAACCTCATTGTGGTTTTGATTTGCATTTCTCTGATTGCTAGTGATCTTGAACATTTTTCCATGTGTCTGTTGGCCATTTGGATTTCCTCTTTCGAAAAATGTCTCTTGAGGTCCTTGGCCCATCTCTTAAGTGGGTTGTTTGTTCTGTTGTGGATTTTCTTGATTCTTTGTAGATTCTGGTTATCAACTCTTTATCTGTAGTATAGTTTGCAAATAATTTTTTCCATTCTGTCGGTTGCCTCTTCACTTTCCTGACTGTTTCTTTTGAAGTACAGAAACTTCTCAATTTGATGCATCCCAAATATTAATTTTGGTTTTGACTGCCTATGCTCCTGGGGTCTTTTCCAAGAAGTCTTTGCCTGTACCTATATCTTGCAGGGTTTCTCCAATGCTCTCTAATAATTTGATGGTGTTGGGTCGTAGATTTAAGTCTTTAATCCATGTTGAGTGAATTTTTGTGTAAGGTGAAAGGTATGGGTCTTGCTTCAAGCTTCTACAAGTGGAAATCCAATTTTCCCAGCACCATTTATTGAATAGGCTGTCCTTATTCCAGGGATTAGTTTTGGATCTTTGATCAAATATAAGTTGGCTGTTGATGTTTGGATTGATTTCTGGTGTTTCTATTCTGTTCCATTGGTCTATCCATCTGTTTCTGTACCAGTACCATGCTGTTTTGATACCAACTGCCCTGTAGTATGTCCTGAAATCTGGTATTGTGATGCCTCCAGCTTTGTTTTTGTTGTACAAGATCGCTTTGGCTATTCGAGGTCTTCTGTGTCTCCATATGAATTTCAGCATCATTTTTAACAGATCTGAGAAGAAGGTCTTCGGTATCTTGATTGGTGTTGCATTGAATGTATAAATTGCTTTTGGGAGAATAGACATTTTGATGATATTGATTCTTCCTATCCATGAGCATGGAAGATTTCTCTGTTTTTTGGTATCCTTTCTATTTCTTAATAGAAGGTTTTGTAGTTTTTATCTTAGATATCTTTAACATCCTTGGTTAAGTTTATTCCAAGGTATTTGATTGTTTTTGAGGCTATTGTGAATGGGATTGATCTTAGAAGTTCTTCCTCAGCCATGGCATTGCCGGTGTATACAAAGGCTGTTGATTTTTGTGCATTGATTTTATATCCTGCTACTTTGCCAAACTCTTCGATGAGTTCTAGTAGTCTCTTAGTAGAGTTCTTTGGGTCCCCTAAGTAAAGAATCATCATCTGTAAAGAGGGATAGTTTGAGTTCTTCCTTCCCAGTTTGTATCCCTTTAATTTCTTTTTCTTGCCTAATGACTCTGACTGAAACTTCCAGAACTATATTGAAGAGCAGTGTGAGAGTGGGCATCCCTGTCTGGTACCAGATCTCAGCGGAAATGCTTCCAACTTGTCTCCATTTAATAGGATTTTGGCCATGGGTTTTCCATAAATTGCTTTGATTGTATTGAGGAATGTTCCTTCCATATGCAGTTTGCTTAGAGTTTTCATCATGAAAGGGTGTTGTATTTTATCAAATGCTTTCTCTGCGTCTATTGAGAGAATCATATGGTTTTTCTTCTTCAGTCTGTTAATGTAGTGTATTACATTGATTGTTTTGCAAACATTGAACCATCCCTGCATACCAGGGATAAATCCCACTTGGTCTGGGTGGATGATCTTTCTGATGTATTGTTGCATTCTATTGGCCAGAATTTTATTGAGTATTTTTGCACCTATGTTCATCAGGGATATTGTTCTGTAATTCTCTTTCAATGCTGCATCTTTTTCCAGCTTAGGAAGTAAGGTGATGCTGGCTTCATAGAAAAAATTTGAGAGGATTCCCTCTTTTTCGATTGTTCTGAATAGTTTGAGAAGAATTGGAGTTAATTCTTCTCTAAATGTCTGGTAGAACTCAGCAGTGAATCCATCTGGTCCTGGGCTTTTTTTGTTGGGAGGGCCTTTCTTTCTGTTTCAAATTCTGTGTCAGTTATGGGTCTGTTTATGTTTTCTATGTCTTCCTGGCTCAATTTAGGTAGGTTTTATGTGTCCAAGAATCTGTCCATTTCTGATAGATTTCCCTGTTTGCTGGCATACAAGTCCTTGTTGTAATTTCTGCTTATTCTTTTTATTTCTGTGGTGTCTGTTGTTACGTTTCCTTTTTCATCTCTGATCCTATTGATTTGGGTCTTTTCTCTTCTTTTTTTAGTTAGTTGAGCCAATGGGGTGTCAATTTTGTTTATTTTTTCAAAAAAACAGCTCCTCGTTCGGCTGATTTTTTTGTAACTTTTTTTTTTATTCAATCCTTTTGATTTCTTCTTTTAATTATTTCTCTTCTCCTACTGGGTTTGGCTTTGGTTTGCTGCAGATTTTCTAGATCCTTGAGATGACTTGAAAGCTCTTCTATTTGGTGCCTCTCCAATTTCTTGATGTAGGCACCTATTGATATAAACTTTCCTTAACACTGCTTTTGTTGTATCCCATAGGTTTGGGTATGTTGTGCTGTTATCTTCCTTTACTTCCAGAAAATTTTTGATTTCTCTTTTAATTTCTTCTATGACCCATTGTTCATTCAGGAGCATGTTGTTCAATCTCCATGTGTTTGCACATGCTCTGGGAATTCCCAGGTTGCTAATTTCCAATTTCATTCCTTTGTGGTCTGAGAATCTGCATGGTATGATTCTAATTCTTTTGAATTTGCTGAGACTTGCTTTATGGCCTAGTATGTGGTCAATCCTAGAGAAGGTTCCATGTACTGCTGAGAAGAATGTAAAGTCCTTAGATGTAGGATGAAATGTTCTGTAGATATCTGTTAGATCCATTTGGGCTATAGTGTCATTTAAATCTGCTGTCTCCTTGTTGATCTCCTGTCCTGTTGATCTGTTTATCTCTGAGAGTGGAGTATTGAAGTCCCCCAGTACTATTGTATTGGGGTCTAAGTCTCACTTTAAGTCCCTTAACAAGTCTTTTCAATAAGTTGGTGCCCTGTAATTAGGTGCATATACATTGATAATCATTATATCTTCCTGTTGAATGGATCCCTTAATCATTAAATAGTGCCCCTCTTTGTCTCTCCTGACAGTTTTTGTGGTAAAGTTTATGTTGTCTGATATTAAGATGGCTACGCTCGCTCTTTTTTCATTTCTGTTGGCATGGTATATCTTTTTCCAGCCTTTCACTTTCAGCCTGTATGCATCATTGTTGGAAAGATGAGTTTCTTGTAAGCAGCAAAAAGATGGGTTTTGTTCCTTAACCCAATCAGCCAATCGGTGTCTTTTAACTGGACAGTTCAGGCCATTAACATTCAATGTGACTATTGAGGAGTAACTTTGCCCTGCCATTTGCCAAAGATATTTTCTAATATATGGATTGAGATTCCTGTGATCTTTTGCTGTGAGGTTTCCTTCCTTTACCTTCTTTCATATTGGTGACCGTGTTTCTGTATTTCTTTATGTAATACATCTTTAAGCATCTTTTGCAGGGCTGGACGAGTGGCGACAAATTCTTTCAATTTCTGTTTGCTGTGAAAGGTCTTTATTTCACCTTCATTCATAAATGAGAGCTTTGCAGGATATATTCTGGGCTGGCAGTTTTTCTCTCTTACTATCTGGGCTATATCTCACCATTCTCTCCTAGCTTGTCAGGTTTCTAATGAGAAGTCAGCTGTGAGTCTAATTGGAGATCCTCTGAGAGTAATCTGGCATTTCTCTCTTGCACATTTTAGTATCTCTTCTTTGTGTTTCACTGTGGTGAGTTTGATTATGATGTTGTCATGGTGAGGATCTCTTTTGATCATGTTTATTAGGGGTTCTATGAGCTTCCTGTACTAGGATGTCTCTGTCCTTCTCCAAACGTGGGAAATTTTCTGCTAGTATCTCACTAAAAAGGCCTTCTAATCCTTTCTCCCTTTCCATGCCTTCAGGAACTCCTAGAACCCGAATGTTGGGTTTTTTAATAGTATCCTGTAAATTCCTGACAGTATTTTTTAGATTTCTGATTTCTTCTTCTTTACGTTGATTTGACTATTTCCTTTCCTGTTCTATGTCTTCTAATTCTGATATTTTCTCTTCTGATTCACCCATTCTGTTTTTAAGGCTCTCTAATGTGCTTGTCATTTGATCTATTGAGTTCTTCATTTCATTGTGTTTTTTTGTCACTATCACAGTTTCATGTTCTACTAGTTGTTTCATTTCATTTTGATTCCTCCTTAATATTTCATTTTCATGAGAGAGATTTTCTATCTTGTCCATTAAGGATTTCTGTAGTTCAAGAATTTGTTTTTGAGAACTTCTTAATGTTCTTATCAATTTTTTGAGATCTGCTTCTTGCATTTCCTCTATCTCTTCATCTTCATAATCTTGCATTGGTGTGTCTTGTTCATTTGGGGGCGTCATAATGTCTTCCTTGCTCTTGTTACCTCGGCTTCTATGTTTGTTGTTTGGCATGTTGGAGATAATTTATGGTGTTTTTGTTTGTTTTTTGCTGTGGTGTTTTTTTTCTCATTATACTATGCCTCTAAGTGGGCTGTCTGCTTTGTTGGATCCTTAGGGGCTGTGATGGGTGTGGCCAGAGAGCTCTGCTTGATTCTTCAGGTTTAAGGCTGTGCAAAGTGCGACTCTCCCAGATTGTTCATTCCCTTGCTCCTTACTGGATCGCCCTCTCTCTCTCTCTCTCTCTCTCTCTCTCTCTCTCTCTCTCTCTTTGACTCAGTTGGGAGTGGAATTGAGGGTAGCTGAAATCTGGCCTCTGTGAGTATTCGTTTGATCTACCCCTGGGACCACACAAAGAGTTTATGCAGCCCTAAATGTGTTCTCCAGTTTCACCAAAGTTACTGAGTTTGGCTGTGCTTTACATATGTAAAATGGCGGTGCTTTTTGTTTTGCTTGGTGAGTGAAGGGAGAGGCCTCTGTTTCCCCCCACCAATGTCTCGGGTTTCTGAGGTCTTTGTCTTACCTCCCATTGGTTCCTGCACTGGCAAGATTCTGTGGCTCATCTCCCATGGCTCGGCTCATCTCCCGTGGTTGGGTTTCCATGCGGTGGGCTCCCTGTAGGTCCTCTGTGTCACCACGGTTGCCCTCTTAAACCAGTTCAGAACAGGCAATATGGGAACTTCTGAGGGGGCAGCGGGTGCCAGGATGTGGCTAGGGTTGTCCCCTTTCCTCTCCAGGCAGAGGGGAAGGAGGTGGTGGGAGCAGAGAGAGAGAAGAGGAGGAGACATCTTGGGGGAGGGACACAGCTGGGCTCACACGCAGGCTGCTTCCACACATAGTGAGTCCTGGGTTCCCCTCTTTCCCCTCTGGCTCCCAGTTGTTTTCCAAAGGAGAATCCCAGCTGTGGTGGTGGGGAGAAAAGCCCCCAGATGGTGGTCCCATTTTGTTTTTATTCTTAAATCCACATATGTTAGGATAAGGTATCCAGAGTTGTAGCAAAGTAGTTTCAGACAATTTCCCAGTTCCTGGTAAATAATGCCACTTTTGAAAGCATGCTTTAGTCATCCTGTGGCATATGCATAAAAATATTTTTTTTAAATTTTTGAAACGAGATGTGAAATATTAATTTTATGTTATTATTTATACAGGATAATGCTAAATATCAAACTAGAAAATTAGAAACCGGTCTCATGAGATATTTAGCAAAAAAGAGCAGGCTAAGTGTTTTAATTTCTCATTTTCCAGGTTTCTTTCTACTATTCTGAAAATATATGAATCTTAACAATCATGTAAGGAAATAAAATAACATTTGGTAATGGTATAATTTATTAAACTTCAATTTAAAAATATTTTAGAAAACTCTCCAGAGGACATAAAGCTACCTGAAATGCATATTCTATGCCCAGATGCCTGGAGCAGGGAGATGAAATGCCACTCTTTATTACCTGGCAGACAACTTTTGGAAGGCATTGCAGTTCAGAACCTCTTAGTTTTTTCTTAAGTTCCATTTCTATCAAAAAGTGATACATACTCCTAGACCTATGGCTGCATGTGCAATTTCTCATTTTTTCCTTCTGATTGATATTGATCCCCTAACAGTCAGCCTTTCAATGTGGAGAGTACAGGAACTGTTCCTAATTTCAATTCAGAGGATTCATCTTACTGTTACTGAACTCAGAGCTAGTCTATTCCAGGTGGATTTAAAATGTTAGAGCACTACAGAAATTGAGAAAGCTAAAAGGAAAAGGACAAATCTGTTGTGAATCTTCTGCCTCGTATAAAATATAAAAGAACCTTTACTAATCATATATGATCCAATCTACTGTTTTAAGGTTTTTCTAAATAGGTGCTTAAAGTATTGAAAGTGAATCTGTATATCACTTGAGGGCAGCATTTCCCAAATTGTTTTCTGCAGGTTTCCTTATCTCCCCAGGTTCTTCCTTCATTTCTGGAAAATAAAAGGTTTCATTGCCAAATAATTTTGGGAAATATCCAAATTATGGCAGACTGTTAGAGATTCATGGAGAATAGGAGTATATTAAATAAATTGAAATGCCCTATAAGTTTCCACAAAGTGTTTAATACAGCATTTTTGTTTTTTACAAGATATTTTTTCAGAGCACTTATTACCATATTAGTCAGTGTTACAAAGAAAATAACTTAGGAATGTCATCTTCATACAAAACAGAACAAATCAGTAATGAAATTGGCTTTCACTATGCACTTAATGCTTCTGGATCACCAGAAGCTGTTTGTCAAGCAGCTTGCATGCAGTACAGTATGTGTTTTCCATAAAAACATGGTAGATTATGGAAAAAGAATTTCCAATGGAATGGAATTGAAGGAACAAAAAAAAATACTCCTAAGAACTTAAAGAATAATAAAATGACATTTTAACCTTGTGACACAAGATCAAATATTTGGATGAGTAAGCCATCATTGTAAAAAATTCATATTAAGCCATATTCTGAAAATAAAGCATGGATTGATCAAAGCCAAAATAAAAGTAAAGAAAATGTAAAGATCACCTGGAGCGGTAAGAGTAGGTGGCCTGCAGAAATGCATCCTTCCTTTCTCCTGGAACTTGTGCACTGATTTCTCCTCCTATATTTGCTACTGGTGACACATGTATGGCCAGAGTTTCTAAAATCAAAAAGCAAAATTTTGTTGCAGGAGTTAAATTCCCATTTGAACTGGCTAGGAACCATCAAATTACTATAGTATAACATAGAGAAAACAACAAATAACATTTGCCTTGGCAAAGACCCTTGGGACATTCCAGAAGCACAGGAAGTAAAAGCAAAAACAGACAAATGACTTTATCTCAAGCTAAGAAGTCTCTGCTCAGCAAAGGAAGAACTCAACAAAGTGAAGAGGTAATCAAAAAATGGGGATAAAATGTTTACAAATTATACATCTGTGAATGATTAACATATAAAATATATAAGGAACTCAGTAACATCAATATCAACAAAACAAATAATCCAGTTAAATAATGTGCAAAGGACATGCACCTGTATTTTTCAAATGATGGAATAGCAATGGGCAACAGCATGGAAAAATGCTCAGGATCACTGGCCATCAGGAAAATGCAAATAAAACCTACAATGTGTTATCTCTTCACTTCAACCATGAGAGCTATCAAAAATCTAAATGAGGGAAATTTACATCTTTGTACTTGATTTATTTACAATTATTGTACATATATCTGTTGAGCCGTTGCATTTCTACATTTAATTTCTTTAACTCTTTAGTGCATTAACCCTATGACTATAAGGTGAATGAAAACATGTTGATGTAAAAATTCAAGACAAAGGAAAGAACAGGGAGGGAAGGAGGAAAGTATCACTATATTCCTAGAATTATATCTATAAACTATTTTAATCAACTTATATTGTTAAAAATTCAGAAGATTCTTGTACTTATCTACTAAAGTAACTGCAGATGCATCCATGTACCATATTTCAGAGTTGGGAAAACTCTTCTGGTTCATTTATTGAAATAAAGGGCCTTGAGGTGGGTGTGTTTCAAATTCACTTTGCAAATACAAAACTTCTGGTATCTGTCAATCACTTATCTAGAGACTCCTGGCATTCTTCTATTTAACTCCTAGCTTTCTTCTATCTACCCTTCCATCCATCCATCCATTTATCTAGCAAAACTTTATTTGCTATTTTGTGAGGTGAACCTAGACTTTACTGTACATTTACTGGTTGCATCCACAAACCAGGCAAGAAGATCAATAAAAGGATTTTATGGAGATCCCACTGCTATTACAGTTCCTTTCCAAATGGGGATGGTCAAGGTTGATGCACTCTGGATTGAGGATAAAAAGGGGTCCCGGTTCTTGGCCTGCAGCCTATCCCTGCTTTCCTCAATACCTAAGATATGATTTGTACTGTTCAAATTCCTGAGTATTTTCTAATCCTGCCATTGCCCTTTAGTGACTATTCTGCAAATTCGAGAACCTCAGTGCTGAACTTCAAGCCTAGGTACCTCCACCATAGATCAAAGACACAATTGTGCATGAAATATGTCTCAAAGTCATATTATTGAAATGAACATGAATTTGCCAGGATCAAAAAACTAGCTTGGCACCATGAATTGTGGGTCATCATATTCTTTCTTGGAATTTTTCCTCTTTGTCTTCATATACCTCCACCAGATGCTTTTCCTACTGGCACTGAAGTTGTGGATTGCATGAGGGGACTTGAGATGAGAAAAATGAGAAGACCATACTCACTGATAGCTGGTTAACCTTAAATAATTTTTCTGTCTCTCAAATATGATTTATATGTAATGACTGGAATCAGGAACAGGGTTTCTAGTGATTAATTTGTACTGAATACAGTGGAAAGATCTGTGGTACGGATAAAGGAAGTGATGTCCATAGAATGTCACTGATTAATTAACACTCCCATAAGGATTTATATGTGAAGTTAGTGTTTTTTGTTCTCAAGATTTATTTGAAAGAGCAAGAGAGAGAGAGCAGGAGTAAGTGAGAGCTAAAACACAGTGAGATATAGAGAAAGAGAGGGAGATATTTTCCTTTATTCATTCAATTTCTGAATGGCCACAACAGCAGATCTGTATGCAAGACAATTCCAGGACCCAAGAACTCCATCTAGTTCTTTGACTTGGATGGCAGGTAGCAAGTTTTTGGGCCATTTTTCACTGTCTTGCCAGACACATATTCAGGAATCTGAACCAGTGGCAGAGTATCCAAGCCTCAAACTAACTATCTGGTACAGGATGCCAGCATCAAAAGCAGTGACAAACTAATTGGCCACAATACCAGACAGTAATGTTGATCTTTTCTGATTTAACACTTGTAAAAATATTGACTCAAGTACTTCTTGTGTCTGATGATGCTTTGCTTTTTATTAATTTAGCTCATAATTATATTCTTCAAAAAGACATGCACACAAGATTAATGACACCTCTCCCCACAATACCTTCATCCTGAGTCGTCAATAATTGTCATTCATATATTTACAGGCTGGACTACTTTCTCATGCATTTAAATCCATATCAACATATAAATATGCAACAGCCTACAGAGGCAAACCACATTTTATTTGGATTTGAATAGGAAGACTACAATATAAAATATCACATAAAAGTGTGAAAATTCTCAATATATCTTTACAAGAAATCACACCATTTTCATAAGTAGCAAAACTGAGATATGAACATAAGACCCATACCATGTAATTCATCAATTAAGTGTGCACATAGAATTCTGTTTTTCAGTTATATGTAACCATCAACTTTATCAATTTTGGAACATTTTTATAACCTCAAAAGAGGTGGGAATGCCTAGTTGATAAGATACTTCTTGGGATAAATGCATCCAAGAATATTTGGTTTTGAGTCCCATCTATACTCCTGATTGTAATCCACTTTCCTGTTAAGGCCCATCCTGGAACCATATAACCCAGAAGGCAAAGGCTCAAGCAGTTGGAAAAATTTGAACCAAGACAGAGATTTATATTGAGTTCCCAAGTCCTAATTTTTAAAATTTTTGAAAATAAATTAAGTAATTTGAAAGAGGGGGCAATTTATTTCATCTGGTGATTCACTTTGCATATGCTCATAATAAACAGGGCTGTCATGGTGAGGATCTCTTTTGTTCAAGTTTACTAGGGGTTCTATGAGCTTCCTGTACTAGGATGTCTCTGTCCTTCTCCAAACCTGGGAAGTTCTCTGCAAGTATCTCACTAAAAAGTCCGTCTAATCCTTTCTCTCTCTCCATGCCTTCAGGAAATCCAAGAACCTGAATGTTGGGATTTTTTATAATTTCCTGCAGATTCCCAACAATATTTTTTAGATTTCTAATTTCCTCTTCTGTTCTTTGGTTTTCCTATATACTTTCCTGTTCTCTCTCTTCTAAGTCCAATATGCTCTCTTCTGTTTCACTGACTCTGTTTTTAAGGCTCTCTAATGTGCTTGTCATTTGATCTATTGAGTTCTATATTTCATTTTGATTTCTCTTCACTATCACACTTTCCTGTTCTACTAGTTTCTGAGTTTCATTTTGATTCCTCCTTAAGATTTCATTTTCTTGAAGGAGATTTTCTATCTTGTCCAGTAAGGAATTCCGTAGCTCCAGTAAGGAATTCCGTAGCTCGAGCATTTGTTTTTGAAAACTTCTAATTGTTCTTATCATAAATTTTTGAAACCCATATCTTTCATTTCTTCCATCTCATCATCTTCATAATCTTGGCTTGGGGTATCTTGTTCATTTAGGGGTGTCATAATGTCTTCCTTGTTCTTTTTTCCTTGGTTTTTGCATTTGTTTCTTGGCATTGTGGAGGTATCTTTGGATTCTTCTTCCCTCGCTGTGGTGTTTTTTCTTTTTATACTATAAGTATAGATTAAGTGGACTGTCTGCTTTTGATGGAGCCTTAGAGGCTTGAGATGGGTGTGGCCTGAGAGCTCTGTTTGGTTCCTCAGGGTTGAGGTTGTGCCAAAGGTGACACTCCCAGGTTAGGCATGGTAAATCTCTCTTTCTTTCAAAAGGGAAGTAATTCCACACAGATGAGAGTAATTGGAGGTAGTTTGCAGGTGAATGATATACCCACAGGAGCCAGAGATCAGAAGCTCTTTCCAAAGGACCACATAGGGAATCTCTGCTGCCCTCAGTGTGGGCTCAAATTCTCCTGCAGTCTCCCACTGGGTTGCCAAGGTTACTGAATTATAGCATCTCTGGAGAGTACTCATGTGAATTTTGTGAGTTCTCTCCCCCACTATCTCTTTTTTCACAGTCTGAGTTCATTAGCACCACACATTCACTAGATCCTAATCTCCAGTTATTTCACCCCCCGCAGAGTCAGGTTTTTCTGCTAGGCTCAGGGCCGGTGCAGATCTGAGGTCACCCTGCTTATGATGTATGTCCAAAATGGTGCCTGCTCTTTGTCTTGCTCACCTTTGAGATGTGAGCGGAGAGAGAAAAACTCGTGTGCATATCGGTCACTTTTTTTTTTCTCTCTCTCTTCTAGCTAGCCTGGTGAACTTTTTCCCACAGGATTTCAAGCCTCGTTCCCTCTAGTCTCCTCTTTCTGCTTGCCCGCCGGTGTCTTGGGCTATTGAGGTTCGGCTCACCACACATTCTGGCGCTGGTGTGTTGATTCTACCACTGGTGTCCTGAATTGTGGGCTCCCACACTCTCCACGCAGGTCCACTGTGAATCACTAGTTCTGGAAGAGTTTCCTCTGCTGTTTCTTCTCCCATTCTTCCTTGAACATGCAGTATCTCCACTTTTATTAAACTGTCTCTTCCCAGACTATCAGTGTGCTCCCTTCCTACTCTGCCATCTTGCCACTCTTCTAGAAATGTTATATGAACTACCACATTAATGGACTGATCCACAAGGCTCCAGTGGGTGAATGTGGGTGAGTGGCTTCTGCCAGCATGAATTCTTAGAGAAATGTCCTTTTCTGCTGGTTCATTCTTCCAATGGCCACACAGCCAGTGCTAGATTAGGTCAATGCTGGGATTCCATGAACACTCCTCCCATTCCTGCAGGAAATTCCAGGCCTCGTCAGAACCAATGGCCTTATGCCTCCTAAACTCGTCCTTCACATACTGGTCACCCAAGGTTTTGAGGTCCGGGCGCAGAACCCAGTGCACCTGCAAGATGTGTCTGTACAAGGCTCGGACCTTGCTACCATGTGACCTGGCCATTGAGCCTGGCATGAGCCGCACACAGCACCTGTGCACTCACCTCTGTATTTTTATGAAAAGAAGGAAATGTTAGTTCCACGTTGAATCCAAGCACAGTTTTTAAACAGTTAGCAAGCAATTAAAATGTCTAGAAACAAATGCTACCATATGGAATGCAAAATTTTCCAGTTATCATTGATTTAAATTATTTTTGAGCCTTATTTTCCTACAATATGAAATGGAAATAGTAATTAGGACTACCTCACCAACATTCACAAAACTGTCATAAATTAAAAACAAAAAACATATGTCAACATCCATTTTCAACTGTAGGAAAGTTTTCAGGGCCAGCACTGTGGCACAGTGGGTTAAAGCACTAGCCCACAGTACTGGCAGCCCATATGGGTGCAAATTTGTGTCCTGGCTGCTCCTCTTCTGAACCAGGTCTCTGTTACATCCTGACAAAGCAATAGAAGATGACCCAAGACTTTGGGACCCTGTACCCTCTTGGGAGACCCAGAAGCAGCTCCTGGCTCCTGGCTTCAGATCAGCTCAGCTCTGACCATTGTGGTCAGTTGGGGAGTGAACCAACAGAATGGAAGACCTCTCTCTCTCTCTCCCTCTCTCTCTCTCTCTCTCTGCCTTTCCTTCTCTCTGTGTGTAACTCTGACTTTCAAATAAATCAATAAATCTTTTTTAAAAGTTTTCATTTATTTTTCAAAGATTTATTGACATTAACAAGCAATCACTTTCTATGTACATGGGAGTATATGTAGTCACTACACACACATACATACATGTATTTGTATATTTACATACATATATAATATCATTTAATATGCAAAGTAAACATATGAGGGCCACACTAATATCAGCATTTTACAAGTGTGGGAATTGAGGGTTAACAGAATAAGATTCTTTCCTGATAAACACAACTCAAACATCAGGCTGACTGAGCTTTTATGGTGGGATGCCAATTTCTGTAGACCCCATAAGATATTGAATGTGAACAACCACTGTGAAAGATAATTGTCATCCAAACACTTTTCTGAAGTTAGATATACTGGAAACCAGTTATTATAGCAAATGCAAAATCTAAGTCCTTTCTGGAAGTGGACAGAGTGAATGTCTTGATTATTCTCCAAAGGAGAATAACAGAGGGTATGATTACCATGTTGAGTGTATGTCATTGTATTATTTCAGAAATGTATTGACTCCTGGAAGTTAAAAGTTGTGGTGGACTCAGAATGGCCTGTGGCTCCATTTCTGCTTTTCCACATTTCTCTTGGCTTTGCTTTTCTGTTATCAGGTCAAGATACAAGGGTTTCTCATATAAGTGTCAAGAAGTCCAAAGCAGTAGTAGGACTTCCAACAATACCCCATAATATCAAGAAAACAAGCTAAGAGGCACCCTAAACAGGTAAGGAAGTTTCTCTCTTAGAAGATTTGGAAGTTTTCCCTCACTACTTATTGGCCCTTAATATACCATGCGTTTCCTATTTCAGTGTCTATCTTTAAAGAACTGCCCTGTGCTTATGGCACAATCTGGAGATCCTGAATCAATCACTCTGCTGAAGAAGAAAGGCCCCCTATAGAACTGTCAGGTCCACTTGTGTACTGGGCACAGTGCATGGAATCTTCCAATGATAAACTCAGCCAGATTTCAAGGCTCAAATTCAGCTTCCTCCTAGTTGAGTAAGTCACTCAAACCTCTCTGAGCATTGTTTCCACATGTAAGGAGGAATGATACTTAGCTGGCAAGGTCATGGTGAGAATTACATGAGGGAGAATCCATAAAATCCCTTAACAACTATACAGAACATAGAATGTTACCTAAATGCAGAAAACAATAACCAATGAAATCCACTTAATTGTGAGCAGGATTGCCACAGTGATCCCAAACTTCTTAAATACACACTATTTTGTTGTTGATGGTGGTGTTTTTGTTTCATCTCATCTTAGAGTTACCCAGTTACCCAAGATCCAAGCCATGTATTTCTTGAATTTTTCCTTTTACTTCAGGTTCTACCACACTCCTGGTGAACATGACAGAGTCAACACCACAGTATATTTCTCATGGTGCTGCATGCTTTGATGCCCACCTCCTTATATTTTCTTTACAATAGATTTGAAGAGTAAGCCTCCTTGCCTCAATGGCTGCATGATTAGTACTTCATTAAAATGCTCAAGCTAGTTAATAAGCATCTCAATGTTCACACTTCTGATTCACTGACAAAACTAGTCCAAAATGCTGTCAAGAGGTAGGAATGAACTAATCCATGTTTCCTCTGTCTTTGCACCATTGCTTTTATTTTTGATGTGCATTTGTTTCTTCTTTGATTGCTGTGTTTCTGATGTAAAAGTGGTATTTGAATTTGAAGTTCCAAAATATTTTAATGTCAATTTATCTCAACATTTAAAGTCTTCACAGTCATAACTTTCCATTTTCTAGCTCAATGTTCACAAATATAAAAAGATTATTTTAAGTCACACATTAAAGAATATTTTAAGTATGTGTTTTAGTATTCATTAGAAAAATAAAATAAAAAATGAAATCCAGTTTATGGATATTACTAATTTTATTTAAGAAAATGAGTGAAAATGTAAAGGATGTATCAATTTGCACTTAAATTGAGGTAAATGAAGAGTTAAAATATTGGCTTTTATAAGTAATGACAAGTTTTTAGAAATACATTTCATCTATGAAAATAAATCACAATAGTGATAAACACACACACATACAGACTTTCAGAATACAATAATTATCAGAGTGGTAATAACATCTGTTTGCACTTTCTAGCTATCTAATCCTTCAAGTTCATGCTCAGTAATGTGTATTTTATTTTCAACCTCACAAAAACTCTGATTTAAAATTAAAAAATACACATGAAATTTCCATGAGCGATGAAGATGTCCCCAGAGATCCATCCCCCTAGCTCATTAAGTAGGTCAAAGATGGATTAGAAATGTCATGACAAGTGATTCATCCAGGTGATGACATGTTTTAGATTGCAATATTAATATTCTGATCCCCAAGCAAGCATTTGTTACTTTCAGAGGACCACACCGCCTCTCCATAGCTATTTTATGGGTGGAAAAAAGTCAGGTGTTCATGCTAACGAGTAAGTAGGAGACATGAATCAAGCATCACTCTGTTTCTATCATCCATTTGGCTACAAAGATGAGAAAATATAAAATCCACTTCCCATGTGGAAGTTATTTTATTGTCTAATGTGCAAAGTAATTGATTTGCACAGAAGTCTTATATGTGTTCTTGATGTCCTACCTAAAACATTACTGTTTAAAGGAGCATAATCTTGTGGCACATGAAAATTAAATGGATCTGTGTAAAATGTGTTAGCATACTCTTAGCAATCAGTTTCAATTATATATAACTTTTCAATGTGTTGGATTCATTTACAAGTGAAATGACAGTTGAGTGTTTTCTTCTTAATTAAGTAACTGAAGTAATTTTACTCTGGGATATTTGTGCTACATCTTAAATGAACTCTCTAGCAGTTATTTAGTTTCATCCTTAAGGCAATCTAAATAAGCACAGAGGTAATGATTTGGAATACTGGTAGCTCAGAAAGTAATTAAAGAAGCATCATTATTCAGACAGTAGATAAAATAATTCAGCAACTAGGAAAAAGTAGTCACTGACTCCTTAGAATGATTGTGAGTGATTTTAACAAATACATCCTCCAAAGCAAAAGTCTGATAGGTAACGTGCAAAAGAAGATCTTATGCACCAACATTTTCTTGTAAAGAACTATTTTTTAAAATATTTTATTTATTTATTTGAGAGGTAGTGTTATAGACAGTGAGAGGAAGAGACAGAGAGAAAAGACATCCTTCTGTTGATTCACTTCCCAAATAGCTGCAATGGCTAGAGCCATGCAATCTGAAGCCAGGAGCCAGGAGTTTCCTCCAGGTCTCCCACGTGGGTGCAGAGGCCCAAGGATTTGGGCCATTCTCCACCACCTTCCCAAGCCATAGCAGTGACCAGAATCAGAAGAGGAGCAGCCAGTACTAGAACTGGTGCCCCTAAGGCATGCTGGAGATGCAGGCAGAGGATGAACCTACCATGCCACAGCACCGGCCCTGTAAAGAACTATTGATTTTAGCTCCAAGCCTCATTATACTAAAACTGAGCTAATTTCTCTTCATTGAGTTTATACATTTATTGCATTGAGGTTTTCTAGGTTTTTGTTTTTTTTTTTCATTGCCTGGCTATTCATTAAATTTTCCCTTGTGTTTCTTAGATATCATCTTATGGCACTGAACCTTTTAAAGTCAGCCTCATAGCAATCCATTTTACTTCTACACACATGTTTGGTCTTTATGAGCTGGTCCATCACCATCTCATCCTATTACATGTCATTCTTTTATTGCCTGCTTATCCATCCACATCTCAATGTAGAACCTCAGTTTGCTTAAAATTATGCAATGTCAAAATGTTAAACATAGCTGTCCACTTCCAATCCAGTTTTAAAAGACAATGTGAAATTGTGCTTAACTTTTTTGAAGATTTTATTTGAGAAGTAGAGTTACAGTGAGAGGGAAAGACAGAGAGATAGGTCTTCCTTTCATTGGTTCACTCCCCAAATGGCCACAGGGCAGAGCTGGGCCTATCCAAAGCCAGAAGCCATGTGCTTCTTCCTGGTCTCCCATGTGGGTGCAGGGGCCCAAACACCTGTGCCATCTTCCACTGCTTTCCCAGGCCATAGCAGAGAGACTAGAACCGGTGCCCATATGTGATGCCAGCACCACATGTGGAGGATTAACCTACTGTACCACAGAGCTAGCCCTGAGACTGTGCTTAACTTTATAGTCAGATTAATATTAGAAAATATTTTCATTTTCTTGCTTGTGAATTTTGAGCACAAATTCAAGGCGTGTTTTCAAAAATTGTGAGTTCTGATTGTTATATCTCCTCATATAATAAATTTGTAATTGAGCTTTCATTGATTTCTGTAGTTTTCAACCCTTTCCTTCATTGTAAGACAGCACTAATTTAATTTTTGCTCTGCTTATTTATACTATTTTATTTCTTTATCATTACATTTATGATGTACCTTTTAACTTTGTGATCAAATAAAATAACCGTAGTGTTTTAGCACATTATAACACTAAATAAGCTAAATCAGATCTCTTCTTAACTGCCAGGAGTAGGCTGATGAGAGTGTCCTGAAATGGAGGAGCCACAGACTGGTGAGTGGGGATGGCGGATGCTCCGAGTGTCCCTGAGGTACAAATGAGATGTGTGATGGGGCGCGGGTCAGAAAAGGGGGAATAGGTCACGTAGAATAACAGGGTCACACACATCTGACAGTGAAGTCATGATTCGTCCCCATTTCCGTCTTTCGTGGGAGAAAGCCAAGGTCACTGGTATAGGAGACCAGAGGCCTGGGGCGGAGTGGGAGAGGGAATATGCGCACCCAGCATCACGTTGAAGTGGTGCACGAGAGGCGGGCGGGACCGGGGTGGAGGGCGGCCTAGCAGGCACCAAGCTCCCCTGGCTGGGCACCAAGGCCCTCCAGGAGCCGCCGCCAGGGTTCTCAACCATGGGGCTGGCCAGGGAGCCTCCTAGAGGCACTTGCCCCTGTGGCCAGTTAGGGGCGGCCATCCGCGGAGCTGGTCAGATCCCGCCTCCCTCAGCCCCATGAGGGCACGCCTCAATCTGGGCTGCAGTGACTAAGAGCATCCTTTTCTCCAGGGATTGATTTTAGCTCATTTGTCTACAATTTGTTGGTTGCATATCTATAGGTCAATTTCTAGGCCTCTCATCTGCTCCATTGTTCCACAAGTCTACCATTTTGCCAGTACCACACCATTTCAATAATAATTACCTTGTAACATGTCTTGAAATCAGATGTTGTGATGCCTCCAGCCTTGTTTTGCTATTAAAGATTGCTGTTACTATTTTAGGGTTTCTTTTGTTTCCATCTGAAGTTTAGAGTCATTTGTTCCAAATCTAAGAACATCTTTGGTATTCTGATTGAGATAACATTGAATCTGTAAATTGATTTTAATAGTATATTATTTAATATATTTAATAGTATATATATATATATACATATATATATGTCTATTTTGGTGATATTCCTTCTTAAAATTAATGAACATGGGGGATTTTCTGTGACTTCTATTTCTGTCCTTAATGTTTTGTAATGTTCAGATGTGGAGATATTTCACATCTTTAAATTTGTCTCAATGTATTTAAAGGTTTTGTAGGTATTATCAATGGTAATTATTTTACAAGTTCTTTCTCAGCATGCCATTTTTTCTGTATACAAATGTTATTGATTTGTGTGGATTCATTATATATCCAGCGACTTTGCCTAACTCTCTTGTGTGTTCCAATAATCTATTGTTGTATTTTGGTTCCACTATGGATAAGATCATATCTTCTGAGACAATTTGATTTCCTATTTTTCAATTTGTATACCACTGACTACTTTTCCTGTCTAATGGCTCTGACAGAATCTTCCAAAACTGTTAGATAGCAATGATGAGAGTAGGCATCCTTGTCTGGTTCTAGGATTTTTTAAATATTTATTTATTTGAAATCTAGAGTTACAGGGGGAGAGAGGGAGAGAAAAGGGGAGAGGGAGAGAGAGAGGGAGAGGGAGAGGGAGATATATATATATATAATATATATAATCATATATATATTATATATAATCTATATAATATATATATACATACATACATATATATATATATATATATATATATATATATATATATATATATATATATATATATATATAGAGAGAGAGAGAGAGAGAGAGAGAGAGAGAGAGAGATGCCTTCCATCTGCTGGTTCACTCCCCAGATGGCCACAATGGATGGAGTTTTGCCAATCTGAACCAGGAGACTGGAGCTTCTTACAGGTCTCCCATGTTGGTGAGGGGGGCAAAGGACTTGGGACATCTATTGTTTTCCCAGGCCATAGCAGAGAGTTTCATTGGAACTGGAGCAGCAGATACTTAAACCAGTGCCTATATGAGATGCCCGCACTGCAGCTGGTGGCTTTACCTGCTATGCCACAGTGCTGGAACCTACTTCTGGATCTTAGAGGAAATGCTTTTGATTGTTTTGCATAGGTTGAGAAGCCTTGGGATTACTTTTACTTTAAAAGTTATTAGAATTCATTAGTGAAGCCTTTTGATCCTGGGTGTTTTTTTTTTTTTTTGGCAGTGTCTTTGTTGATGATTGTTTATTTACGTTATCTGTGTCTTCATGACTCAATTTGGTAAAGTGTATGTGTCCAGAAATCCATCCATTACTTCAAGATGCTCCAATTTGTTGTTATACATCTGTTTGTAGTAATTCCTAGTGACTTTATTTCTGTGGTATCCATTGTAATACCTCATTTATCATCTGTGGTTTTATTAAATTTGGTCTCAATTTTATGGTTGAGTAGAACAAAATGACATACATTTTGATTTTTTTTTCAGAAAATGTTATTCATTACACAAATCTTTTGTATCTTTGTTTCAATTTTGTTTTTTCTAATGTTTATTATTATCTCCTCATTTTCAGTTTGGTTTGTTCTTGTTTTTCTGGACTATTGAGATGATCATAGATCATTTGTTTGATGGCTTTCAAATTTATTTAAGTAGGTAATAAAGTTTTCCCTTCACACAGCTTTACCCTATCTCAAATTTTGATATATTGTAATCTTCATTTATTTTTAGAAATTGATTTCTCTTTTGGTTACTTCTAAGATCCACTGTTCATTCAGTGGTAGAATGTTTAGTTCTCTATATGTTTGCATTTTTTCTAAACTCTCAGAAGTTTTTAATATACGGTTTTATTCCATTGGGTTCAGAAAGTATACATGGTACAATTTCATTTCTTTAAATTTCTTATGGCCTACCATATCATCTGTCCTATATAAAGTTCCATGCATCAATGAAAAGAATGTACTCTGAAGTTGTGGGGTGAAATGTTCTGTAGATATCAGTTATGTCCATTTGGTCAAAAGTGTAGATTATCTCTATTGTTTATTTGTTACATTTAATCTACTTGATTTGCCCATTGATGAATGTGGGTGTGGAAGTCCCCCATTACTACTGAGTTGAATCTGTCTCCCTTTAGATCCATCCCCATTTGTTTTAAATGGCCAGATTCCCTATCATTGGGCACACACATTTACTATAATCACATGTTCCTGTTTGTTGAGTAGATACACTAATCATTATGTAGTGCCTTTCTTTATTTCTTTTAACAGTTTCTGTGTTAAAGTATTTAATGTCTGATATCAGTATAACTATGTTCATTTTTTATTTCTGTTAGCATGGAATATCATTTACCATACTTTCACATTTAGTCTGCATTGTAGTTTATGAGGTGTGTTTCTTGTAGGTAGAAAATACATGGGTCCTTTATTTAAACCATTCAGCCAGTCTATATCATTCAATTGGAGGATTGATGTTTTCTACTTTCAAGTTTATTAGTAATAAGCAATGACTTGGCCCTGTTTTTTTCCATGAATATTCCAATTATTTATTTTGGTTTTCCTTAGTAATTTTACTAGGAAATTTTCTGCTTTCACATCCTTTCATGACGTATCTTTGTTTCTGTGTGTAGCACGTTCTGAAATATTATTTGTAAGGCTGGATTTGTGGTGACAAATTCTTTCAATTTCTATTGGTTTTGGAGGTTCTTTATTTCACCATCAATTATACATCAAAACTTTTGTTGGGTATAGTATTATGGTTAGACTTTTGTTTTAGGACTTGACCTGCATCTCTCCACTCTCTCTGAACTTATAGCATCTCTGATGAGAAATCAGCTTGTCAATTTACCTTGACATCCTTTGATGGTAATCTGGCATTTTTCTCATGAACATTTTGGGATCTTTATCTGTTACTTTAGAAAGTTTGACTATAATATGTCATGATGAGAAGCATATCTGGTCCAGTGTCTTTGGTGTTCTATGTGCTATCTATACTTTGATTTAAATATTTTTCTTCAAATCCATAAATTTGCTGCTATTATTTCATTGAATAGGCCTTTTAACCCATTTTGTCTTTTCATACCCTCAGGAATTCCTAAGACACATATGATTGATCATTTATTGGTATTCTGTAAATCTCAAACACTATTTTTCATTTTTTTTCTTTCTTTTCTAAGAGGCATTTCAAATATTTGTCCTCTAGCTAACAAATATTTTCTTCTTTGTCACCAAGTCTGTTGTTAATGTTTTACATTTCTTTTATATTAGACATATTGAATACTTCATTTCTAATATTTCAGATTTATTTCTCAACAATATCTATTGCATGGTAATATTTTTCATCTAGGTCATGTATGCATTTCTTTAATTGGGTCAATTGCTTCTCCTGCTTGTGAGTAATCCTCTGAGCAACAATTTGACTTCTGAACATTTCTAGGTCATGGAATATGGAAACTGCAGTCTTCACTGGGCTAGGGGAAAATAGTATTTTAAAAAGTAGAGAAACTGCATTCTCAGAGGAGAGTTGGAGGGAAATCTGCAGTGGAGAGTCTGTTGAAGGAGGAGATACTGTGTATCTGTGTGCAACGTGCAGATCTACAGCTATGAGTGCACAGTTAGAGAAAGCACCAGCTTTGCAAAGCAAGGTGCAATCAGCCTGCAGTGACCCATGCCACTGGCTATTTAACCAGAGGGGGAGTTTAGTGGCCTTCACTGTCTTTCAGTATAGTCTGGAGCCCAAAGCAGAACAGGGTGCCTGATAACCACAGTGGAAAAAAGGGGCAAGTTTTCTTCTGCTGATCCTCTCACAACAGTGCCCAGCAACTGGCTGAAAGAGGTTGGGCACAATTTTAACAATAAGAGAGTGAATGTACACCCAGCAATTGGTGCAGATAAAATACAATCTTGCCAGCAGAGGCACCCACAGCAGCTTTGGTCAACACAGCAGGCAATGGGCAGGGTGAAAGAGTCATTCCGACATCACTACTGGCTGCAGATATTCTTGTATGTTCCTGCATGGCACTCTGTGGGGAGAAGGCATGATTGTGAAGTGGGAAGGGCTGTGGCTGGTGGCCATTGTGCAAGCATGTGATCCAGGAATTTCACCAAAGTAAAATTTCACATTCCCCACTAACTTTGTGTAGGGCTGGCAGAATTCAGGTGTCTGGGTACCCTGATAGGAGGTGCCCCAGTCTCTCAACATATCACAGGTTCTGAAGTTCAAACTGCCTAGGCAAAGCACCCACAGTCAGCTGGCTCTGAGAGCATCTCAGTTTCTCTGTGGAAGTGACAGACTAATGGAGCGCTTGTATCCTCTGCACATCTTGAATGTGGGAGCCCTGTGTGCTGAGGTGGTGGGAAATCTGTGACTGCATAAGAGGTCACAGAATGTACCTGGGTTTCTTGGCAATTAATGTGTGCAGCTTGATATGCCCAGAAGTCCTTGATTGCCTAGGATGGTCATTGAAGTGAGATTTGTGCTTACAGTGAGGACTGAACAATTCCTTTGTGCAGTTCATGCAGAGTGCAAATGAGTATTTCACTGACTGAGGGCTAACATCTGGGCATTTAATCACCTTGTAAGAGAGGAGGTGAAGGTATGATTATATCAACAGAGATAACCATACCTCCATTTTCTGTTAACAAGAGGAGATATGTATTGTCCAGGATACTCCTACCACCCTGGAGCACTGACCAGAATTCTGGCCAAACTCAGCACACAGCACTGGATATATCACTGAAACACCCAACTAACTCCACTAACATATAGAGGCAGAGTTAAAAAAGAGATCAGAGGGAAAAACCAACATGGAACTCCAAAAATGCCCAGAAATAAATGCAGAAATTCAAGAAACAAGAATAAGGAAGATAAAAGGACTCCCTCCACCCCAAATAACACAACACTTGATTATTAGAATATAAAGATGAAGAGATAGATGAAAAGACTAAAATGGAATCCAAAAGATTAATCATAGGATTACTCAGAAGCAATAAGGAGCAAATACATAAATTCAAGTAATCCATGCATAACCTGATTGAAAAAAATCTACCATTAAACTGAGATTTTGAAGAGAAATCTAAATGAAATATTAGAAATGAAGAGTTCAATGTATCAAATAAAAACATGGTGGAAACAACAGACTTAGTGAGGCAAAAGAAAGAATAGCCAATCTAGAAGACAAAACTTTAGAAATTTTTCAGTAAGACCAAAAAAAAAAAAGAAGAAATTAGAAAAATAAAAAATAGTGTTGGAAATTTAAGTGATGTTTTCAAATGACCCAAAATATAGGTCTTAGGAGTTCCTGAAATTATGGAAAGAGAAAGGGTTAGAAGTTCTATTTAGTAATATAATTACAGAAAACATCCCTAGTTTGAGAAAGAAAAGGACATCCCAGTACAGCAAGCACATAGAACTCTTCATAGACATGACCAGAAAAGATCCTCACCACAACACATTGTATTTAAATTATCAAGAGTAAAACATGAAGAAAAAAATCCTAAAATGTGCAGAAGAGAAATGACAGATTTCTGTCAGTGGATCTCTAATTAGACTCACAGCTGATTTTTCATCCAAACCTCTATGGGCTAGGCAAGAATGAAGAGACTTAGTCCATGTACTAAGAGAAAAAAAACAAAAAAACAAAAAACTGTGGACCCAGAATACTGTGGGCTGCAAAGCTCTCATTCATGAACAAAGATGAAATAAAAACCTTCTATAACAAATAGAAATTGAATTTGGCGCTACTCTTCCAGTCTTGCAGATGCTTGAGGAAGTGCTGCTACATACAGAAACATAGAAAGACAGACATCATTATGAAGCAATGTGAAAGCAGAAAATCTATTTGCTGCCTACAAGAAACATACCTCACCAACAAAGATGCACATGGAGCAAAAGTGAAAGATTGGAAGAAGATATTACATCCTAGTAGAAACCAAAAAACAACAGGTGTAACCATCCTAATATCAGAAAAAATAGACTTTAATACAAAAACTGTAAAAAGAGATAAAAAGGGCACTGTATAATGATTAAGGGATGAATCCAACAGGAAAAATGACTATAGTAAATGTATATGCACCCAACACCAGGGTGCCTGGATACTTAAAATAAATATTAATGGATCTAAGGGGAGACATAGACTTCAATACAATTGTAATGCTGAACTTTGACAAAACATTTTCATCAATGGTCAGGTAAACTAGACATGAACTCAGAAAACAAGCAACAGAACTAATCAACACTATCAGTTAAATGGACATATCTACAGAACTTGTCATTCCACATTTCATTCCAATTTCACTCCTTATCATGATTGACTAATAAAAGTAGTAGGCTTGAGTAACTTTCCAAAAGTGGAGCCATGAAATGGAAACAAAGGACAGTTCCTGTAGAAAATATATGATCTACCTAAGCTAAAGAGGTAGGAAGATGTAAATCTTAGGATATCTCTGTGAACAGAGTAATCAGGAAGTACCTTCTTTAAAAGGAGGAAAAGGAAAAGGATTTTAGTTTTTTTTTTTTACTTTTTGACAGGCAGAGTGGACAGTGAGAGAGAGAGAGAGACAGAGAGAAAGGTCTTCCTTTTGCCATTGGTTCACCCTCCAATGGCCGCCGCAGCCAGCGTGCTGCGGCCGGCGCACCACGCTGATCCGATGGCAGGAGCCAGGTGCTTATCCTGGTCTCCCATGGGGTGCAGGGCCCAAGCACTTGGGCCATCCTCTACTGCACTCCCGGGCCATAGCAGAGAGCTGGCCTGGAAGAGGGGCAACTGGGAAAGAATCCGGTGCCCCAACCAGGACTAGAACCTGGTGTGCCAGCACCACTAGGTGGAGGATTAGCCTGTTGAGCCACAGCGCTGGCCAGAGGAAAATGATTTTTATTTGTTGTGGAAGAAGGGCAAATAGTGAGAAAGGAGGGAGGGGATATGGGTGAAGGAATGAGAAAAGGGGAACTGTGTGTGTATGTGTGTGTGTGTACACCAGTCTTCCTGCAGATTCAGGTCACTGAGAGTAAAGGGAAAGTTCAGATGATGCAGGTACTTTTCTGTGCAGTTTAGGTCCTGTGCTACATACGGATTCACTCTGGATTGCTAAGTCATGGACACAATGATGGTTTAGTATGGACAAAGCAATTTCTGAAAGCACTGGAGAAGTAAAAGATGTAAAATTTTCACTATTAGTTTCTCCTTTTAGTGAAGAATAAATAGTGATTCCTAGAGATCAGAAAAAGAAAAATTCAAACACTTAAGGTATTTGCCTTGAGCTAACATTGTAGCACAATGGAATAAGCTGCCACTTGGGAAGCCATAATGCCATATCAGGGTGCTGGCTGAGTCTCTACAGCTCTGATTCCTTTCCAGTTTCCTGCTTAACACACCTTAGAAAGATGGCTCAGGTCCTTATTGTCCACAAGGAAGACCATGATGGAGTTCCAGGCACCTGGCTTTTGTGTATCCCAGCTCTAGCCATTGCAGTATTTTGAAGGGTGAACCAATAGGTAGATATTCTGTCTCTCATTATTTCCCCCTCTGTGTTGTAGATAGGTAAACAAACAAATGAACAAACAGCCAAGGAGGAGCACCCAGAGGCTCTGGGATTATTAGTTGTCTGTGAGTCATGAAGAAAGCCTGTCCCAACATATCAAATTGAATAGCAATGAACAATGTACATAAATATTAGAATTCTAGAAAATCAAAAGAAATCATAAAGCTCATGTCAAATTCAAATTCAATGGCAAAACCTTGAAGATAATTTATTTTCCAAATGTTCTTATTCTCCCTCCTTTCTTACTGGTAAAACATTCCAAAAGTCATATTATCTCTTTATAATAAAATAGCATAGTCATTTACTTCTGAAATTGAAAAGATCTAAGACACTTGGTCCAATTAAACTTTCAAATTTTAAATTATTGTCTCAAGAAAATAACCTTTAGCCGGTGTTGTGGCTTAACATGCTAATCCTCCACCTTGCAGCACTGACACACCGGGTTCTAGTCCCAGTTGGGGTGCCAGATTCTATCCTGGTTGCCCCTCTTCCAGGCCAGCTCTCTGCTATGGCCCACGAAGTCAGTGGAGGATGGCCCAAGTCCTTGGGCCCTGCACCCACATGGGAGACCAGGAGAAGCACCTGGCTCCTGGTTTCAGATCAGCGAGATGCGCCAGCTGCAGCGGCCATGGGAGGGTGAACCAACGGCAAAAAGGAAGACCTTCCTCTCTGTATCTCTCTCTCTCACTATCCACTCTGCCTATCAAAAAAAAATGAAATCAAAAGTCCTTTGGGAGGAATTACTACTAAGAAGAAAAAAAAAAGAATATAACCTTTGAATTCCAAATGGCGTGTTATTTTGTTAGATATAAGGTATGTTTCTATTAATAATCTAATCACTTAAAGAAACATCTGTGTGATACACAGCTTGTGTCATTGAGAAACAGTTTTCTTTTGTAGTTAAAGACAGGCTCTGCAGTTGAACTGGGTTTGAGTTATATCTAAATACTGAGCAGCTGTGTGATCATAGGCAAATATTTAACCACTCCATGCATCCATTTTCTCATTCAGATTTGATAGTAATTGTAACTGCTTCATAGAGTTGATAGAATTAAGAATTGAAACTAGAGAAATGAAATACAATGTATGCCATCAGTACATAACAGACTTATTTATTTTGCTTGAAAATGTAATATTCTGGAAGGTGCAATCTCAGGCAAGAGAGGGGAAAACTACAGTGGAAATTCCAAAGAAGGAAGAGGGATGCTATGCTCTACATGGAATGTGTGGACACACAGAATGAGTATAGGAACAACACAGGACTCCAGTAGCCAAGAGTCTAAGTGCCAGTTTTGGACACTGAGGTGAGATCAGACTGCAGTAGTGCAAACAACTGGTGATATAGATTCTGGGAGAGCCTGGTGTTGGTCTGACCTGGAGCTCTGTAGGGAACAGGATATCTGCCAACCTAGAGGGAAGATAAAGGCTCATTTGTCTCCCCAACCCCAATAATGATGCCTTACAATTAACTGAGAGAGAGAGGGCAGAATTTTGGGCACACAAACAGCTGCACCACCTTGTGTCCACAAGCCCAGCAACCAACTGCAAGGAGATGCATGAGTCTGGATGGGAGGACTGACAGGAGCCTGAGTACCCATGTAGGACTGTGAGGTGCCCCAACATATTAAAAACTCTGGGGCTTACCTGCCTAGGAGGAGCACCCATAGGTAGCTGGCTCTGAATGTCTCTGCCACTCTGTGGATAGGATGGACTGGTAGGGTAGAGTGGATCCTTGGCACTGCATGACTGTAGGATCCTTGCATGTTGGGACTGTGGAAACACTATGGTTGCATCCAAGTCACAGGTGTTGCTGGGTCTCTAGGCAATCACTGTGGATGGCTCTACATAATCAGGACTCCCTGACTGCCTGGGGTGGGTCATTCTGGTGGGGTTCATGCTCACACTGATGATTGCATGGATCCGTTGTGTGGTTCTTGTGGCAGCATGGATGAATATTTTACCCAGTGTGGTTAGCACCCAGGCATTGATTACCATGGAAGAAAGGAGGTGAAGATGAAAGTACTACACCAACACAGCTGATTAAACTCTCCTGTTAAAAAAAAGATCAACTATGCCCAACTTGGGTGTCACCCTTGATACTCCCCCAACACTGGCACACTAAATAGAGCTCCTACACACAGCCAGCACGCATCACTGGGTATTCACTGAAAGAACAGACACTCCTCCAAGCCACAGAGGAATGACCTAAAGATAAAAGCAATCAGAGGGGAAAATACAAGTATCTCCAAAAATGCCTAAACACAAACACAGAAATTCAAAAATCAAGAATAAGGAATACAAAGTGATGCCCCTACAGAAACACAACTGTTCAATATTAGTTTGTGAAGATGAAGAGAGTGATGAGGGCTGGGAATGTAATTCAAAAGATTAGTCATAGGGTTATTCGGAAGCAATCAGAGTTAAAGTGATGATTTAAAGAAATTAAATCACATGAATGAAATTTTTGCATAAAATTCAGATTTTAAAGAGAAACAAAATGAATTTTTAAAATGAAGAATTCACTAGACTAAGTAAAAATGATGTGGAAAGCCTTAACAATTGAAATGATGAGGCAGCAGAATGAATATTTGAGTTAGAAAACAAATCTCTGGAATTTTTACAATCATATAAAAAAAAACAGAAGAAATTAGAAAAACTAAAAACAGTGTTTCAGATTTATGGGATACCATCAACCCAACATACATGTCTTAATAATTCCTGAAGATGTGGAAAGAAAGAATGGATGAGAAGTTCTATTTAGTGAAATAATCACAGAAAAATTACCCAGTTTGGAGATAGAAAGATATTCAGGTACAGGAAGCAAATAGAACTAACAGACATGAACAGAAAAATTCTTCCCCACACATATTGTAATTAAACTTCAACAATAAAACAAAGAAAATAGTCTAAGCATGAGAGAAATGTCAGGATATTTTTAGAGGATGTCTAATAAGTATCACAGCTGAATTCTCATCAGAAACTCAAAGGGTAGGAGAGAATGGTGAGGTATAGTCCACGTCTTCTCCTCCCCTCTCCAGAAACCTTTTATTTAAGGAAAAGGAACTTCATACATTTCATAATTACAACTTTAGAAACATGGCTATTCTTCCCACTGTACTGCCCTCCAACCCACTCTCCCACCCCTCTTCCTCCTCCCTCCCTTATTCCCACCATTATGTTTTTACTAAGATCTATTTTCTGTTATCTTTTTATACATATGATTAGCTCTATGTTAAGTAAGAAGTTCAAGAAATAGTATGAATGACAAAAAAAAACCTTTTCTTCAACAGTTAAGACAAGGACTATTCAAAATACAGTCCAAGTTTTAAGAAAAAGAAACTATCAATCTTGAATACTGTATCTTGCAAAGCTCTCATGTAGGCAAAACAAAGACCTTCCATAACCATGAGAAACTGAAAGAATTTCTCACCATTCATGCAGCCTCACAAAAGATGCTACAAACAGAAACCCAAAATGATAGGACTATGAAAGAATATGAAAGTAGAAAACCACCCAGTAAAAGTACAAAGCAAATTCAAAATAAACAATATGAATATTTACATTAGAAAAATGGGAGGGTCAATCCTTATTTATCAACAGAAACCTTGAATGTAAATAAAATATATCAAAACAGAAATCAACAAAAACTTCTGGGAATGAATGAAGACAATACAACATACCAAAATGATACAGTAAAATTAGTGTTAACATAGAAATTTAGAGCAATTGCTGCCTACAGCAAGAAATTGGAAAGGCACCAAACAATGAGCTATCAATGCATCACAAGGACCTAGAACTACACGAATAAAGCAAACCAAAACTTAAAAGGAGAAAAGGAATAATTAAAATTATTAGAGAAGAAATAAACAAAATTGAAGCCAAATAAATACAACATACATAAAAAAATACAACATCCGTTCACGATGAAAACCTTAAGCAAATTGGGTATAGAAGGAATATTTCTCAACATATTCAAGACAATTTGTAACAAACCCACAGGCAGCATCTTATTGAATGGAGAATAATTGGAAGCATTTCACTAAGACTTGGAACCAGACAAGGATGCCCACTCACATCATTGCTCTTTAATATAGTCTTGACATTTTTAGCCAGAGCCATTAGGCAGGAAAATGAAATCAAAAGTATACAAATTGGAAAAAAGGAAGTGAAACTATCCCTATATGGAGATGATTTTATATATAGGTGATACCGTAGATTCCAGTGAGATACTACTAGAATTCATAAAAGCATTTGGTAGGGGAGGTGCTGTGGGAGAATGGTTAAAGTCTCTGCCTGCAGTGCTGCCATCCATATGGGCACTGGTTTGAGTTCTAGCTGCTCCATTTCTGATCCAGCTCTCTACTATGACCCAGAAAAGCAGTAGAAGATGGCCCAAATCCTTGGGCCCCTGCACCAGTGTGGGAGATTTGGAAGAGGCTCCTGGCGCTGACTTCAGATCGGCATAGCTCTAGCCATGCAACCATCTGGGGAATAAACTAATGGATGAAAGACCTTTCTTGTCCTCTCTAACTCTGCCTCTTTGTAACTCTGACTTTCAAATAAATGAATAAATCTTTTTTAAAAGAAGAGTTTGGGGTGCTGGTACCATTGGCTAATCCTCTGCCTGTGGTGCTGGAATTCACTATGGATGCCAGTTCTAGTTTCGGTAGCTCCTCTTCCACTCTAGCTTTTTGCTGTGGCCCTGGAGGGCAGTGGAGGATGGCCCAAGTGCTTGGGCTCCTACACCCACATGGTAGACCAGGAGGACGCACCTGGCTTCTGGCTGGATCGGTACAGCTCTGGCAGTAGAAGCCATTTGGAGAGTGAATCAATGGAAGGCAGATCTTTCTCTCTGTCTCTCTCTCTCACTGTCTATAACTCTACCTTTCAAATAAAGAGTTTGGTAAAGTGGCAAGATATAAGATAAACATAGAAATGTCAAAATCTTTTGTGCACACAGACAATGCCATGTCTGAGAAAGAACTTTTTTTTTGACAGGCAGAGTGGACAGTGAGAGAGGGAGAGACAGAGAGAAAGGTCTTCCTTTGCCGTTGGTTCACCCTCCAATGGCCGCCGCGGTTGGCGCGCTGCAGCTGGCGCAGCGCGCTGATCCGATGGCAGGAGCCAGGTGCTTCTCCTGGTCTCCCATGGGGTGCAGCACCCAAGCACTTGGGCCATCCTCCACTGCACTCCCTGGCCACAGAGAGCTGGCCTGGAAGAGGGGCAACCGGGACAGGATCGGTGCCCTGACTGGGACTAGAACCCGGTGTGCCGACGCCGCAAGGCGGAGGATTAGCCTATTGAGCCGTAGCGCCGGCGAGAAAGAACTTTTGAGAACAATCCTATTCACAATAGCTACAAAATGAATTCAATACCTTGGAATAAATTTAACTAATGATGTCAAATATCTCTATGACGAAAATTACAAAATATTATAGTAATAGAAGAAGACATTTCAAAATGGAAAATTCTTCCATTTTCATGAATTAGAAGAAGCAATATCATCAAAATGTTCACACTACCAGAAGCAATTTAGTCTCAATGTGATTCCAATCAAAACACCAAGGACATTCTTCACAAATGTAGAAAAAATGATGCTGAAAATCATATGGAAGTATAGGAGACTCCAAATAGCTAAAGCAATCATATGCAACAAAAACAAAGCCAGAGGCATTTGTTTTCTTTTTTTTTCAGCTTTAATATTTTATTTAATTTTTAAAAGATTTTATTTATTTGAAAGGCAGAGTTACAGAGAGGCAGAGAGAGAGATTCCATCCTCTGGTTCACTCCCCAATTGACTGCAATGACCGGAACTGTTCTGATGTGAAGCCAGGAGCCAGGAGCTCCATGTGGGTCTCCCACACAGGTGTAGGGGCTCAAGCACTTGGGCCATCGTCCACTGCTTTCCCAGACCACAGCAGGGAGCTGGATGGGAAGTGGAGCAGCCAGCCGGCACTGGAACCAGCGCCCTATGGGATGCTGGCGCTGCAGTGCCGGCCCCCCAAATATCTCTTAAGGAAACAAGTAAGAGGGGATGAAAAAAGCATTCCCCGCCCCCGTCTTCCAGCTAAGCCGGCAGCACTGGGAGAGGAGGCCCTAGTTGCTGACTCAGCAGAGCCCCATAGCTGGGATCTAAAAGGCCCAGCACAGAACCTGGCTCCAGGGATGGGCAGGGTGGCGCAGGCATTTGGAGCTAGAGTATGTGGTGGCAGGTTGAGTGTGAGCCCCACTGGGAGGTGGCAGGGGTGCCCGGTGCATCCTGGCCCTTGGTTTCTCCCTGCAGCCTTCCCTCCAGGCTCTCTGAGGCCCCGTGAATGGAACAACGCTGTCTCCAAGTCCTCCCGGGACTGGGGGTTTATATCCTGTTAGCCTGGTCCATCTAAGAGGCAGAAGCCTCCAGTCTGCAAGCCCCAAGCTCCATCCCCTGAGGGGGCAGCGGCCCTGGTATCTGAGCAGCAGAGACTTGAATACCCCACTGGGGACAGGGACATCCCAGGCAGTGGCCGCATACACGGGCATCTCGAGCACTGGGCCACCATGTGTGCCCTCACTTGGATCTGCTTGGGCTGCTCCCCCGGGGACCCCATGGGAAATTTCCTGGTCACCTCTCATGGCCTTGGGAGAGCAGAGGAGACCCAGTTAGGGCTGCAGACAGCCCCTCGACTGGCCAGACAGGTGCTGGTCTTCAGGAAGGAAGACACAGGAGCGGGGATCCCGCCCCGACCCCAGTCTCAAAGGTGGAAGGTGTGTGCGGCCCCTACGGCCCCCGTGGTGAGGCCTGTGTGCTTCCAGATGGGGCCATGCGCGGCCCCGAAGCCCCTTGCACCTTCTCTCACCAGCGTGTCAGCCGGGGCTCCCCGCGGTCATCACCCCATCTCCTGTGTTTATCTGGTAGCTCGGCCATGGCCATGGCTGATGGTGACCCAGCTCTGACACACTTGTCCCTGCACATACCGGACAAGACCCCAGAGACAGTGGGCGCTCAGCTTAATGGTTAAGACACCTGCTTTTCTTTCTCCTCCTGAAGATTTGTGTATTTATTTGAAAGGCACAGCTGCGCAGAGAGAGGGCCAGAGAGAGAGAGGTCTTCCATCTGCTGGTTCACTCCCCAAATGGTGGCAATGGCCGGGGCTGGGCCAGGCCAAAGCCAGGAGCCAGGAGCTCTGTTCAGGTCTCCCATGTGGCTGGCAGGGCCCCAGCACTTGGGCCGTCCTCCACTGCCTTCCCAGGCACATTAGCAGGGGGCTTGAATGGAAATGGAGCAGCCAGGATGTGAACTGGTGGTGTGACAGGTGGCAGCTTCACCTGCTGTGCCGCCATGCTGGCCCTAACACCTGCTAGGACATCTGCATTCCAGGTCCCAGTCCTGGGTACCCCCTGACTCAGCTCCCGGCCAATGCTCACCCTGGGTCCCCCTGACTGCAGCCCCAGCCGATGCCCACCCTGGGTCCCCCGATTCAGCTCCGGGCCGACGTCCACCCAGTGTCCCCCTGACTGCAGCACCCAGCCAACGCCCACCCTAGGTCCCTGCCACCCGCGGGGGAGCCCATGCCAAGCTCTGAGCTTCGGCTCCCTCAGCCTTCCCAGGCACCTGGGGGTGACCCAGTGGATTCGAGCTCTGCCTCTCACGCTGAGCATGAGCTAAAGAGAACACAAAACTCCAAGAACCAAGGCTGCAGGCCCAACGCAGAGGATTCCACTTAGATTCCCACGGGCCTAAGCAGCCTGGCTCTGTCCAGGCCTTAGCCCCCAGGGTTTAGTGCGCGTTTGTGACTCCCAGCCTGCGCGGGCTCGCCTTGCTCTGCCCCCAGCAGAGAGGCGCTTGGGCCCAGCGCTAAGTGCTCTCTGTTCTTGTTTTGTCTGAAGCCCCTCAGCCGGATCCCGCCTGGCAACGCCACCCTCCTCTGGCTGGATGTTCTGGTGGCACTGCCTGGCCTTGGCCGACGCCGCAGGCCGCTCCGGGAAGACATGGGGACGGAATCTGCTGGGCAGCGCGGCGGCGGCGGACCCGGCCTGTAAGTTTCCCCGCGCCAGGCTTGGCTCTGCCAGGGCTGGGCCCACAGATCCCAGAGGCCTTGATGGGAATGGGGCTGCCTGGCTCAGGGGCCTGCGGGGGAGGGGCAGCTGGGGCGTGGCTGTGCTTGCCCGAGCCAGTTAGCCTGTCTGTGCTCCCCCCCATCCTCAGCTGTGAATCACAGGAAGTGAGCTTGTAAGGGTCATAGAGGTGATGCAGGGCTGGCACTCAGGGCTGCTCCCCCAGCCCACAGGCCACACCCCTGGCTCACAGGCCATGCCCCGGCCCATAGGCCATGCCCCTAGCCAGAAGGCCGCGCCCACAGGGCACTCCCCCACCTGCAGGTCGCACCCCTGGCCCGCGGACCACGCCCCCTGCCCACAGGCCGCTCTCCTGTCCCACAGTGGAGCACTTGGGTCCAGTCCCCAGCTCTCACTGCTGTCCCCAGCTCTCTGCCGGTCCACATCCTGTGAGGCGGCGGTGACAGCTCAAGTGCAAGGGCCCCTGCCACCCGCACGAGAGACCCGGATGGAGCTCCAGGCTCCCAGCCTCGGCCTGTCCCAGCCCTGGATCCTGGCACTCGGAGTGAACCAGTGCATGGAAGACCTTGCTGTCACTCTGCCCTTCAAAAAGATAAGGTAGATAAGTAAATGAATAAAACTTTAGGATGTTTAAATCCAAATCCGTGGACTTAGAACGTGCCTAGGCCTCCTTTAATCAGCCGAGGGCCCAAGAGAGAAAGGCCTGACTCCGGGGGGGGGCTGCAGGCAGCGTCTCCCTGAGCCTTCACACCCACACCCATGCCCACGACAGCCCCCCCCCACAGGGCGAGTACAGTGCATGCTGGGAAAGTGTGCTTGGGCTGCAGGCGGTTTTGCACCCAAATAATCTTTAAGACATTTTCAAGACTTGAGCAGCCTCGACAGGGAACCCCACTGCTGGTTCAGTCCCCAGATGGCCACAGCAATGCCCACAGGGGAGCCCTCCCTGCTGCCCACCAGGACTCGCCCCAGGCTCATGGTGTGGGTGCGGCTGCCCCAAGGAGGAGGCCCCGTGGCAGCTCTTGCCCCTGGCAGGCGCGCAGGCAGCGTCCGTCCACAGTCACTCAGCATTGAGTTCAGGCCCCCAATTTTCATCGGAATTAGGGGTGCGAGACTCAGGTTGGATAATCCTGGGCTAGAATTCCTCTCCTGCCTGGGACGACGAAACCGGAGTTACCGCTCCCAGGCGGGCAGCTCTATGCGGATGGAAGCAACCCCCTGCACCCCACAGCTCTGAAGCCTGGGGGGCAGACGCCTTGGGTTTGACTTTTCAGGGCGGGTCCCTTTGGTGTGAGGCTTGGGGGAGACCCTCTGGCTCCAATCTGTCCTCATGGCCACATGGCCACGCTGAGGGGTCAGTGCCTCCAGGGCGGGGACCAGCCCTCCTTGTCACGGTCACTGCTGGGCCCTCGGTTGGCCCCAACAAGGAGAGGAGCCACGCTGGCATCACACACACCCAGCGCCCCAAGCCCAGCCCACTTCCAGCTGAGCCCCATCTGAGAGGGGGGGCTCTGTCTCCTGCCTGTCTCTGCCAGGCAAGGTCTGGGACTCAGGTGCCCACCGGGCAGGATGGTAACCTCCCTGCCGGGCCACTCCCGAGTCCCCACATGCACAGAACGGTGACCTGACCATCTTCTGCCAGGATGCACCTCTTACATTTTTCTACGTATTCATTTGAACGGGAGACATAAAGTCAGAGACAGAGACCCCCGCCTGCTAGGTCAGTCCCCAGACACCCGCGATGGCCAGGGCCAGGCCAGGCTGAAGCTGGGAGCCAGGAGCTCCATCGGGTCCCCCAGGTGGTGCAGGGGCCCAGGGTGCACACTCGCGGGGGTGGCTGGATGTAGAGCTGGGACCCGCGGTGCCTTCACAGCTGCAGCCAGTGCCCACCCCGCTGCCCGGAAGGCGCGAGGGGATGGCCACGGTTGCCCCGCCCCAGCCCGGAGCAGTGGGGGGAGCACGAGGGGCCACGGGTCCTGTCGGCCTCTCCCCAGCCCCTCCCTGCGCACTGAACTTCAGCAGAGCCCACCGGAAGCGCAGGACCCTAGTGGCCCCGGAGATCAGCATCTCGCAGGACCCAAGCAAGGGCTCCCTGCTGTCCGACGACTTCCTGGACACACCGGACGACCTGGACATGAACGTGGATGACATTGAGACCCCCGACGAGACGGACTCTCTCGAGTTCCTGGGCGACGGCAATGAACTGGAGTGGGAAGGTAAGGGCCAGGGGCTGTCCCGGTCTCGGCTCAAGGCGCGGGGTGCGGGGGCCACGGGGGCACGGAATAGCGCGGGTTCACACGCACCTGCACCTGTCGCAACCGCGCGGGTCTTCCCTGATATCCTCGAAGGGGACCGCAGCACGCGGCCTGCCCGGCGTTCGAGCGCTTGCTCTGGGCGCTGGGGACACGGAGGGACACTGCAGGGATATGGTGGGAGGGGACATGGCCCCGCCCACGGGCGTGGGCAGCCACCACACGGAGGGCGGGACAGAGTGGGGGCCCAGGACGACCCGGCCCGCTGTCCACACTGCCCGGGGGGCGGAAGCTCGGGCCAGGGTAACCGGGTGGGGTCCTTGGAAAGGGTGCCCGGCACAGGCCTGGAGGGTGGCGAGGGGTGGAGGGGCCACGCAGGGGCTAGGGGAGAGGGAGGCAGGCACAGGTCTCACAGCCCCAGTGGCCACAGCGAGGGCTCTGGCGAGAGAAGCGGAGCAGCATTGGCCAGGTCTGATGTCCACGCGTGTGGGGCAATCTTGCGGTCACGGCCAGGGAGGGCAGGTGGGGGCAGGGCCCAGGGAGAAGTGGGCGGGTGGGAGCAGGGCCCAGGGAGGAGGCAGGAGGGACTTCACTCCAGGATTTCGGAGAGCAGTAAACAGATCCGCTCTGGCGATCACACTCTTCCTAGGTTTTCATTTGCTTTTCTTCTGATTTATTTGAAACACAGAGTCAGAGAGAGAGCGAGCAAGCGCTCTCCCATCCGCTGGGTCCCTCCCCACATGGCCACCATGGCCAGCGCTGGGCCAGGCTGGAGCCAGGAGCAGGAGCTCCATCCGGGTTTCCCACGCAGGTGCAGGGCCCCAGCACTTGAGCTCTCACTGCTGCCCCCAGGGTGCACATGCGCAGGGAGCTGCCTCCCCCACCTCCAACAAGTCTGATCCGGGATGCCCCTGTCTCAATCCCCACACCACACACGGGTCCCAACTTCCCCGCTGGACGCTGCCCACGGCAGAGGGAGGACGGCACCCGGAGCTCAGCAGCAGAGCCGAGCCTGAGAGCTGGAGGGGGGAGCGCTGTGTGCGGGACCCCAGGGCAGGGCAGGCCGGGAGGGCGCCCAATTCCCCCATCAGATCCTGGGTCCCTCCCCAGCTCTGCTCCGGACTCCGCCTGCAGGGGTGGCCCAGGTGCTCCTGGCCAGCACAGGGGGGACCCGGAGGTGCTGCCGCCCCAGCATAGCAGGCCTGGGGAGTGACCAGAAGGGAGCTGGGTCTGACTCCCATGGCAGAGCTGTGGACCCCAGTTCCCCCGCTGCTGTCAGCAACTTGGCTTTGCTGAGGGGTGGGGGACACGAAGCAGCCCACCATTACCCCCCCGACCCCCTGCTGTTTACATCAGGAAGTGTTAGGAGTCAAATGTCCGGAAAGCGCAATCACGGAAGGCTTTCTGGAGGAGGTGGCACTTGAGCCAGGTCCTGTCAGGGCACAAGCAGCGCCAGGGCGGGAGAATGAAGGCAGCCATGAGAGGCTGGCGTGTCCAGCCCAGGGGTGCTGCTTCCAGATGACACCCCGGTGGCCCCCGCCAAGAACAGGCCTAGGGACAGCGCGGACCTGTTGGGGACGGCGCAGCAGAGGACAGCCCTGCAGCCAATGGGCGCCTGTGGTGCAGGTCATCATCGGGGAGCAGGAGTCCCGCATTTCACGTGATCCGGCTGCACAAGAAGGTGGTCATGCAGGAGGTGAGGCCCCAGATACCTGTGCCCACCCACGGTGAGGCTCCCCTGGGAACCCATGGTCACCCCGGAGGTCAGACCCCTGTACCCGTGTTCACCCCGGGGGTTGCCACCCCCACACCCGTGGTCACCCACGGAGGTCGGACCACCCCCATACCCGTGGTCACCCACGAGGTCGGCCCCCTCTCTACTCATGGTCATCCCGGAGGTCGGATCCCCCTCCCCAACCAGGGGTCACCCCGGAGGTCAGACCCCTA
Organism: Lepus europaeus; assembly: GCF_033115175.1. NCBI lineage: Eukaryota > Metazoa > Chordata > Mammalia > Lagomorpha > Leporidae > Lepus > Lepus europaeus. The sequence goes on along the minus strand of NW_026909332.1, from coordinate 5,077 downwards.
TACCGGTGGTCACCCCAGAGGTCAGACCCCTATACCCGTGGTCACCCCGGAGGTCGGCCCCCCATACCCGTGCTCACCCCAGAGGGCGGTCTCCCTTACCCGTGCTCACCCTGGAGGTCGGACCCACCCTCGAACCCGTGGTCACTCACAGAGGTCGGCCCCCTATACCCGTGGTCACCCTGGAGGTCGGCCCCCCCATACCCGTGCTCACCCCGGAGGTTTCCACCCCCACACCCGTGGTCACCCACGGAGGTCGGACCACCCCTATACCCGTGCTCACCCTGGAGGTCGGCCCCCACCCCATACCCGTGGTCACTCACAGAGGTCGGCCACCTATACCCGTGGTCACCCTGGAGGTCAGACCCCCATACCCGTGTTCACCCCAGAGGTCGGACCACCCCACCTGTACCCGTGGTCACCCCGGAGGTCGGACCCCGTACCCGTGCTCTCCCCAGAGGGCGGCCCCCCATACCCGTGCTCACGCTGGAGGTTGCCCCCCACACACCCATGGTCCCCTCGGTGCCCCACAGCGGGCAGAGGGTGGAGCCTGCGTGGCTCGGATCGGTTACTATGGCCAGGGCCTCAACCCCATCATCGTCTTAGCCACCTGCTTTCTCCCCACAGCACCTGTGAGGACCACCACTACATCATGGAGAACCTGTCCTGAGAGTCGGGCGGGGCCGGCGAGGCGGGGGGCGGGGCCGGGTCGGAGCAGGCGGGGGCAGGGCGGGGTAGGCAGAGCTGGTGGGCCAGGGGCGGAGCGGGGTGGGGGGGCTAGGCCACAGGGGAGGGGACCTGAGTGGGGCAGGCATGGCTGGGCTGGGCCGGGGGCCTGGGCGGGGCAGGCTGAGCTGGCGGGGCGGGGCCGGCACAGGGCGGGTGGAGGGGCGTGTGTGAGGCCAGGGCAGGCGGGGCGGGGCGAGACCGGGAGCGAGGACCCGCCCACCCAGGCTTTCCCACGAAGGCGCAGGGGCCCAAGCACCCAGGCCATCCTCCATTGCTCTCCAAGGCCACAGAAGAGCTGGATCGGAAATGGAGTGGCCGGAACTGGAACCCGCACCCACGTGGGATGCGGCACTGCAGGCGCCTGGCGCCGTTGACTCTTTAATCAAACCTCCGCTCGCCCTGCGCTCTGCTCTGGGCCCGGGTTCAGTCCTGGCGCTGTTAGAACCCCGGGCCCTGAGCGTGGCCCCGGTTGGTGGATTCTGCCCCTCGAGGGCTTCAGGCAGCGGAGTGGAGGCCTCCACCTCCCCCGCCAGGAGACGCTCGCGGTCTCCCGGGGAACGCGCGAAGCGGGGCGGGCGACGCCCTGGGCCAGGGTCCTTGCTCTGCCAGGCCAGGCCGCTGGACCACAGCCTCCGCAGGTGGGAGATGCGCGGGGGGGGGGGGGGGCGGAGCACTGCCTCTGCCCTTCTCCCCTTCCTCTCCCACCCACCTCGTCCGCTTCCCGCCCTGGCCCTGCCTCCCTAGGCCCGCAAAGCCCTGGGGTCGTCCAGCACAGTGACCAAGAGGCTCTGAGGCAAATGATGGAGGGTGGCAAAGCCTCCGCAAGGAGTCCAACAAGCACCGCGTCCCCGCTGTCCCGCGGCTTTTCCTCGAGGGACCGGGTGCGGGGCCGGGTACGGGGCCAGGTGCGGGCCAGGCGCTTCCTCCCTCCCCGGCCTCCGCTGCCTCCTGGGCCCCTGGGTGGGCTCTGGATCTCGCGTGGGCATCCCCGGGCCCGAGGGAGGAGGCGCCCGTCCTGGGGGAGATGCGACGCAGGGTGCGCACTGCAGCAGGGGGCCCCCTCCGGCACCCAGCCGCCCTCCCCCAGCCCCGTGGCCGCCCCAGAGCCCCCGGGGTCCCCCGAGGTCCTGCCCTGCAGGCCGGGCGCACCCTTGGCGCCCGATGCGTGCACAGCAGCCCCAGTGCCCACAGCCCGGGACCCTGGCCCCTCCTCCCTGCACGGAGGGCGCCCCCTCCCCCGGCCGCATCCGGCCCTCAGCCTCCAGGAAGGGACCTTGGTAGGTGGTGGGAGGGATCCAGCTGCTCCGCGGGCCCTGCGTGGCAGGCCTGGCACAGGAGCTGGAGAGCAGGCAGCGGGGTTGGGAGCAGCCGCTCTTCCCGGGGGCAGGGGTTGGGGGCTGCTCCCAATCAGAGCCATGGCCGCCCCTGAAGCCCGATGCCGTGGGTGGCCACTCGCTGACCGCCGGACTCCTGTCGCAGCTGCCCTCTCCATCTCTCCCTCTCCCCCTCCAGCTCCGAGGGTCCCAGACCATGGGGCCCGGGCAGGTGTAGGGTCGACCTTGCCCTGTGCCAGCATGGAGGTGCTGGGCGCCCCGGTGCCCAGTAAGGCCGGAGAGGCCGCGGTGAAGTGGCAGCTGTGCTAGGACATGACGGCCAAGATGTGGTGGATGGTGAGTGGGCGCCGGGCCCACGTGGGCCAGCGTGGTGGTCCTGGGGCCATGTGGCCGGTTCGGCGGACCCCTGTGGGCCCAGGGGCGGTCTGTGGGCAGGCAGCCCAGGGGGGCTCCAGGCATGGCTGGGGGTGGCCGCGTAGGGCAGGGCTGGGGCAGCTCCGCTAGCTTGGGCGCCCTTCTGGAAGCTTCTAGGGGGCCAGGCTGCAGCCCTCCGGGCTGTGACCCTGCTGTGGGGGGAGGGAGAGATTCTGGGCCGTGCTGGGGGCCGTGGGGCCGGGCTGGGGGCCGGGAGGGGCCCGGGGCCGTCCACCTGGGGATTTGGAGCCTGCGGCTGGGGGCCCGGTCTCGTCCCCCTACAGGAAGCAGCCTGGGTCTCACGGCCCTGGCTTCGGGGTCCTGTCCCCTACAGCCGCCATGCGGGGGTGGGGGGTCCCCAGTCCCCAGTGCCGAGTTCTGGGCTCAGCTTCAGCTCTGGGTTTCCCGTTGGCCTGCATTTATCATGTGCCTACTGTATCCCGGCCTCGTCTGTGGTGCTGAAGAGAAGGGCAGGTGGGGGCAACGGGGGTGGGGGGGGGGGGATGGTGGCAGGGCCCGCATGGTCCTGGGCGGCCGCAGAGCCAAGACCCGGCAGCTGGCAAAATGGGCAAAGAGAAAAGGGGGCGGAGGGCAGGGCTGCGGCAAAGGCCCTGGGGGCAGCAGGGAGCCAGGAGGCTGGTGCAGCTGGAGCTGAGCGTGGGGGGGGGGGGGGCAGCAGATACCCAGGATCCCGTTCAGGGGGGGTTACGCCCACCCCCCACGTCCAGTCAGGAGCACAGGTCAGCGGGTGGGCGGTTCCTGCAGAGGTGCGGGCCTGGGGGCACCTAGCTGCCTGCCCCTCCCCAGCCCTTGGCAGGATCCTGGAGCTGTGTCACCCCCCCACCAGGGCCCCCACACAGCGCGGCTGGCCTGGGTCCTGGGACGGGGCTACGTGCCCGCCAGGGCCGCGCCAGCCTCGCTGTGCAGGGCTGAGGTCCCCGTCTCGGGAGGCATCAGAGCCCAAAGGGGCCGCAGCGTCTACAGGAGCAGCGTCTACGCTGGGCCGGCCAGGATCCAAGCAGGGAAACAGGACCCGCAGGCGGCGTGGCCGCAAAGAGCCGCTTCCGTGGCTTTGTCCCTTCCTTGGGGGGGGGGGGTTCCAAGGAAGAGGCGAGAGCGAGGATGTGCGGGGCCAACAACAGGCACCGGCTGCCACTAGCCTCGGTCTCCCCTGCCCGCCGCGAGGCTGCTGCCCAGGCCGGAACTGCGGGCCGGGCATGCGGTGGCGGCGATGGTCGGACCCCGGGAGGCTCTGCCATGAACCAGCAGCCAGGCCGGGGGGCTCGTGGGCATGGGGCCGGCGCTGAGGAGGGGGCGCTGGCGGAGGGTCTGGGGTCTGGGGGACCGAGGGCGAGGTTGTGCAAAGGCCTGGGGTGGGAAGGAGCTATGGGGAATGGGAGGGGCCCCTAGGGAGCTACGGTGAGGTTTAGGCGGGCAGACGCCCCCCCCATGCCTATCTGAGTGCCACCCACCACCTCCCCTGCTGTGTGCTGGCACTGGGGTGGGGGTCGGGGAGCTCCATCTTCTGGGTGTCGGCCACCGTCCACTGTGCCCATACCTGAGGCTCCGAGGAGCTGGCCAGTCTGCTGCAAACTACGGAATGTGTCCCAGGGCCAGGCCAGACAGGGGGTACGGGGCCATGGGCGCCTCCTCACCCCCGCCCAGGACGCTTCGAAGATGGGGCTGGGCCCCTGGGGCGGGTGAGTGAGTGATTGAATGAATGAATAAGTGGCCCGCACAAGTGAGGCCCCTCTGTCTCCCAGGTTAGCAGCCTGGTGTGCGACCCTCCCCCAGTACACAGAGAGGGGCAGGGGCTCCCTGGTGCTCTGAGCTCGGCCAGGCCGGCTTGGCCACCTGCGTGGGGTGGACGTGGCTTGGGGCCATGGGGGGGCTGTGACCAGGTGGAAGGAAGTGAGGGAGCTGTGTGAGGCCTCAGACGCCACACTAGGGGACTTAAAAATGAATATGAAAACACAAATTTTTACAAGAGTATGGAATAGCAGTATATCTTACTCATTACTGGTGAGAATGCATAGTGGGACAGAAATTTTCCAGACACCTTGATGTGTTATTAGAAAACCAACCATACTATAACCATATCATACAGCACACAGGTTCCGATATATTTAAAACATATGATATATATATATATATATATATATATATATATATATATATATATATATGGATATATCTATAAATGGATAGAACATGGGAGGAAAACAGGAGATGTAGAAACAGGAGATGCCTAGGGTATGAGTATTGGGCATTGGGACACAGAGAAACACCCCACTGCAGTCAGAAGTGTTCTAGAAACCAAGTATGACAGTGGGTTCAAGCAAAGAGCAGAGAGGTATGTAAAGGTTGCTAGGAGCTGGAAGCACAGGCAATGAAGTTACTGCAGGGGAGTAGAAAGATCACTCTGGAGAAGGGAAGCAGACAGTTGAAGGAAGATCTTGGCTTCATGTAAGAGGGGCTGGAGGACATGATGATTGACTTGATACATGCAGACACTCAGGAAAAGATGTGCTGGAGACACAACAGATGGAGACTCATGCAACTGGCATATGCTCCAAGCACAAGGAATAGGGAATGTTGAAAGC
>NW_026909331.1:0-73000 GCF_033115175.1 Lepus europaeus | reverse complement strand
GAACCAATTAGTGTTTCAACGGTAAAAAATTAAATGTTCCCTGATAAAAACATTCAAAACAATAAAGTCCATCGATAATATCCAGAAAACACAAACACAGAAACTTTCACAATATTTCGTATTGAGTTAGCCAAAACACAACTGGATATTTCCGGTTTCATCCAGTCATATCCGGACAATGTGCTGTGGAATTCGTATGCAATGGACGGAGAAAATCACAGTAAATTGGTTTTGGAGAAAAGAAAATCTTTTCGTTAGGCAAGTGCATAAAATATCATCTATACAAACAGAAATATGTTTGTTTGCCACAGTTCCTCTAGCTTTCCCCCTTAAAAATATGAATGTATAGAGCTGGTGTCTCCATGTGGAACCAATTAGTGTTTACAAGCACAAATTAAATGTTCCCTGATAAAAACATTCAAAACAATAAAGTCCATGGATAATATCAGGAAGACACATTCACAGAGGCGGTAGCAATATCTGGGATTGAGTTAGCCAAAACAGATCCGGATAATTCCGGTTTCATCCAGTCATATCCGGACAAAGTGGTGTGGAATTCGTATGCAATGGACGGAGAAAATCACAGTAAAAATGGTTTTGGAGAAAAGCAAAGTCTTTTCGTTAGGCAAGTGCATAAAATGTCATCGATACAAACAGAAATATCATGTTTGTTTGCCGCAGTTCCTCTAGCTTTCTCCCTAGAAAATAGGAATATGTTCAGCTGGTGTCTCCATGTGGAACCAATTACTGTATCCAAGCTCAAAATAAAATGTTCCCTGCTAAAAAATATTCAAAACAATAAAGTCTGTGGATAATATCAGGAATACACAAACACAGAGGATTTAGCAATATCTGGGATTGAGTTAGCCAAAACAAACCGGATATTTCCGGTTTCATCCAGTCATATCCGGAAAAAGTGGTGTGGAATTCGTATGGAATGGGCTTAGAAAATCAGAGTAGAAATGCTTTTGGAGAAAAGCAAAATCTTTTCGTTAGGCAAGTGCATAAAATATCATTGATACAAACAGAAATATCATGTTTGTTTGCTGCAGTTCCTCTAGCTTTCTCCCTAGAAAATAGGAGTGTGTAGAGCTGGTGTCTCCATGTGGTACCAATTACTGTATCCAAGCTCAAAATAAAATGTTCACTGATAAAAACATTGAAAACAATAAATCCATTGATAATATCCAGAAAACGTAAACACAGAGGCTGTAGCAATATCTGGGATTGAGTAAGCCAAAACACAACTAGATATTTCCGGTTTCATCCAGTCATATCCGAACAAAGTGCTGTGGAATTCGTATGCAATGGACTGAGAACTTCACAGTAAAAATGGTTTTGGAGAATAGCAAAGTCTTTTCATTAGGCAAGTGCATACAATGTCATTTATACAATGAGAAATATCATGTTTGTTTGCCGCAGTTCCTCTAGCTTTCTCCCTAGAAAATACGAATGTGTAGAGCTGGTGTTCCCATGATGAACCAATTAGTGTTTCAACGGTAAAAAATTAAATGTTCCCTGATAAAAACATTCAAAACAATAAAGTCCATCGATAATATCCAGAAAACACAAACACAGAAACTTTCACAATATTTCGTATTGAGTTAGCCAAAACACAACTGGATATTTCCGGTTTCATCCAGTCATATCCGGACAATGTGCTGTGGAATTCGTATGCAATGGACGGAGAAAATCACAGTAAATTGGTTTTGGAGAAAAGAAAATCTTTTCGTTAGGCAAGTGCATAAAATATCATCTATACAAACAGAAATATGTTTGTTTGCCGCAGTTCCTCTAGCTTTCCCCCTTAAAAATATGAATGTATAGAGCTGGTGTCTCCATGTGGAACCAATTAGTGTTTACAAGCACAAATTAAATGTTCCCTGATAAAAACATTCAAAACAATAAAGTCCATGGATAATATCAGGAAGACACATACACAGAGGCGGTAGCAATATCTGGGATTGAGTTAGCCAAAACAGATCCGGATAATTCCGGTTTCATCCAGTCATATCCGGACAAAGTGGTGTGGAATTCGTATGCAGTGGACGGAGAAAATCACAGTAAAAATGGTTTTTGAGAAAAGCAAAGTCTTTTCGTTAGGCAAGTGCATAAAATGTCATCGATACAAACAGAAATATCATGTTTGTTTGCCGCAGTTCCTCTAGCTTTCTCCCTAGAAAATATGAATATGTTCAGCTGGTGTCTCCATGTGGAACCAATTACTGTATCCAAGCTCAAAATAAAATGTTCCCTGCTAAAAAATATTCAAAACAATAAAGTCTGTGGATAATATCAGGAATACACAAACACAGAGGATTTAGCAATATCTGGGATTGAGTTAGCCAAAACAAACCGGATATTTCCGGTTTCATCCAGTCATATCCGGAAAAAGTGGTGTGGAATTCGTATGGAATGGGCTTAGAAAATCAGAGTAGAAATGCTTTTGGAGAAAAGCAAAATCTTTTCGTTAGGCAAGTGCATAAAATATCATTGATACAAACAGAAATATCATGTTTGTTTGCTGCAGTTCCTCTAGCTTTCTCCCTAGAAAATAGGAGTGTGTAGAGCTGGTGTCTCCATGTGGTACCAATTACTGTATCCAAGCTCAAAATAAAATGTTCACTGATAAAAACATTGAAAACAATAAATCCATTGATAATATCCAGAAAACGTAAACACAGAGGCTGTAGCAATATCTGGGATTGAGTAAGCCAAAACACAACTAGATATTTCCGGTTTCATCCAGTCATATCCGAACAAAGTGCTGTGGAATTCGTATGCAATGGACTGAGAACTTCACAGTAAAAATGGTTTTGGAGAATAGCAAAGTCTTTTCATTAGGCAAGTGCATACAATGTCATTTATACAATGAGAAATATCATGTTTGTTTGCCGCAGTTCCTCTAGCTTTCTCCCTAGAAAATACGAATGTGTAGAGCTGGTGTTCCCATGATGAACCAATTAGTGTTTCAACGGTAAAAAATTAAATGTTCCCTGATAAAAACATTCAAAACAATAAAGTCCATCGATAATATCCAGAAAACACAAACACAGAAACTTTCACAATATTTCGTATTGAGTTAGCCAAAACACAACTGGATATTTCCGGTTTCATCCAGTCATATCCGGACAATGTGCTGTGGAATTCGTATGCAATGGACGGAGAAAATCACAGTAAATTGGTTTTGGAGAAAAGAAAATCTTTTCGTTAGGCAAGTGCATAAAATATCATCTATACAAACAGAAATATGTTTGTTTGCCGCAGTTCCTCTAGCTTTCCCCCTTAAAAATATGAATGTATAGAGCTGGTGTCTCCATGTGGAACCAATTAGTGTTTACAAGCACAAATTAAATGTTCCCTGATAAAAACATTCAAAACAATAAAGTCCATGGATAATATCAGGAAGACACATACACAGAGGCGGTAGCAATATCTGGGATTGAGTTAGCCAAAACAGATCCGGATAATTCCGGTTTCATCCAGTCATATCCGGACAAAGTGGTGTGGAATTCGTATGCAATGGACGGAGAAAATCACAGTAAAAATGGTTTTGGAGAAAAGCAAAGTCTTTTCGTTAGGCAAGTGCATAAAATGTCATCGATACAAACAGAAATATCATGTTTGTTTGCCGCAGTTCCTCTAGCTTTCTCCCTAGAAAATAGGAATATGTTCAGCTGGTGTCTCCATGTGGAACCAATTACTGTATCCAAGCTCAAAATAAAATGTTCCCTGCTAAAAAATATTCAAAACAATAAAGTCTGTGGATAATATCAGGAATACACAAACACAGAGGATTTAGCAATATCTGGGATTGAGTTAGCCAAAACAAACCGGATATTTCCGGTTTCATCCAGTCATATCCGGAAAAAGTGGTGTGGAATTCGTATGGAATGAGCTTAGAAAATCAGAGTAGAAATGCTTTTGGAGAAAAGCAAAATCTTTTCGTTAGGCAAGTGCATAAAATATCATTGATACAAACAGAAATATCATGTTTGTTTGCTGCAGTTCCTCTAGCTTTCTCCCTAGAAAATAGGAGTGTGTAGAGCTGGTGTCTCCATGTGGTACCAATTACTGTATCCAAGCTCAAAATAAAATGTTCACTGATAAAAACATTGAAAACAATAAATCCATTGATAATATCCAGAAAACGTAAACACAGAGGCTGTAGCAATATCTGGGATTGAGTAAGCCAAAACACAACTAGATATTTCCGGTTTCATCCAGTCATATCCGAACAAAGTGCTGTGGAATTCGTATGCAATGGACTGAGAACTTCACAGTAAAAATGGTTTTGGAGAATAGCAAAGTCTTTTCATTAGGCAAGTGCATACAATGTCATTTATACAATGAGAAATATCATGTTTGTTTGCCGCAGTTCCTCTAGCTTTCTCCCTAGAAAATACGAATGTGTAGAGCTGGTGTTCCCATGATGAACCAATTAGTGTTTCAACGGTAAAAAATTAAATGTTCCCTGATAAAAACATTCAAAACAGTAAAGTCCATCGATAATATCCAGAAAACACAAACACAGAAACTTTCACAATATTTCGTATTGAGTTAGCCAAAACACAACTGGATATTTCCGGTTTCATCCAGTCATATCCGGACAATGTGCTGTGGAATTCGTATGCAATGGACGGAGAAAATCACAGTAAATTGGTTTTGGAGAAAAGAAAATCTTTTCGTTAGGCAAGTGCATAAAATATCATCTATACCATCAGAAATATGTTTGTTTGCCACAGTTCCTCTAGCTTTCCCCCTTAAAAATATGAATGTATAGAGCTGGTGTCTCCATGTGGAACCAATTAGTGTTTACAAGCACAAATTAAATGTTCCCTGATAAAAACATTCAAAACAATAAAGTCCATGGATAATATCAGGAAGACACATACACAGAGGCGGTAGCAATATCTGGGATTGAGTTAGCCAAAACAGATCCGGATAATTCCGGTTTCATCCAGTCATATCCGGACAAAGTGGTGTGGAATTCGTATGCAATGGACGGAGAAAATCACAGTAAAAATGGTTTTGGAGAAAAGCAAAGTCTTTTCGTTAGGCAAGTGCATAAAATGTCATCGATACAAACAGAAATATCATGTTTGTTTGCCGCAGTTCCTCTAGCTTTCTCCCTAGAAAATAGGAATATGTTCAGCTGGTGTCTCCATGTGGAACCAATTAGTGTTTCCAAGCTCAAAATAAAATGTTCCCTGCTAAAAAATATTCAAAACAATAAAGTCTGTGGATAATATCAGGAATACACAAACACAGAGGATTTAGCAATATCTGGGATTGAGTTAGCCAAAACAAACCGGATATTTCCGGTTTCATCCAGTCATATCCGGAAAAAGTGGTGTGGAATTCGTATGGAATGGGCTTAGAAAATCAGAGTAGAAATGCTTTTGGAGAAAAGCAAAATCTTTTCGTTAGGCAAGTGCATAAAATATCATTGATACAAACAGAAATATCATGTTTGTTTGCTGCAGTTCCTCTAGCTTTCTCCCTAGAAAATAGGAGTGTGTAGAGCTGGTGTCTCCATGTGGTACCAATTACTGTATCCAAGCTCAAAATAAAATGTTCACTGATAAAAACATTGAAAACAATAAATCCATTGATAATATCCAGAAAACGTAAACACAGAGGCTGTAGCAATATCTGGGATTGAGTAAGCCAAAACACAACTAGATATTTCCGGTTTCATCCAGTCATATCCGAACAAAGTGCTGTGGAATTCGTATGCAATGGACTGAGAACTTCACAGTAAAAATGGTTTTGGAGAATAGCAAAGTCTTTTCATTAGGCAAGTGCATACAATGTCATTTATACAATGAGAAATATCATGTTTGTTTGCCGCAGTTCCTCTAGCTTTCTCCCTAGAAAATACGAATGTGTAGAGCTGGTGTTCCCATGATGAACCAATTAGTGTTTCAACGGTAAAAAATTAAATGTTCCCTGATAAAAACATTCAAAACAATAAAGTCCATCGATAATATCCAGAAAACACAAACACAGAAACTTTCACAATATTTCGTATTGAGTTAGCCAAAACACAACTGGATATTTCCGGTTTCATCCAGTCATATCCGGACAATGTGCTGTGGAATTCGTATGCAATGGACGGAGAAAATCACAGTAAATTGGTTTTGGAGAAAAGAAAATCTTTTCGTTAGGCAAGTGCATAAAATATCATCTATACAAACAGAAATATGTTTGTTTGCCGCAGTTCCTCTAGCTTTCCCCCTTAAAAATATGAATGTATAGAGCTGGTGTCTCCATGTGGAACCAATTAGTGTTTACAAGCACAAATTAAATGTTCCCTGATAAAAACATTCAAAACAATAAAGTCCATGGATAATATCAGGAAGACACATTCACAGAGGCGGTAGCAATATCTGGGATTGAGTTAGCCAAAACAGATCCGGATAATTCCGGTTTCATCCAGTCATATCCGGACAAAGTGGTGTGGAATTCGTATGCAATGGACGGAGAAAATCACAGTAAAAATGGTTTTGGAGAAAAGCAAAGTCTTTTCGTTAGGCAAGTGCATAAAATGTCATCGATACAAACAGAAATATCATGTTTGTTTGCCGCAGTTCCTCTAGCTTTCTCCCTAGAAAATAGGAATATGTTCAGCTGGTGTCTCCATGTGGAACCAATTACTGTATCCAAGCTCAAAATAAAATGTTCCCTGCTAAAAAATATTCAAAACAATAAAGTCTGTGGATAATATCAGGAATACACAAACACAGAGGATTTAGCAATATCTGGGATTGAGTTAGCCAAAACAAACCGGATATTTCCGGTTTCATCCAGTCATATCCGGAAAAAGTGGTGTGGAATTCGTATGGAATGGGCTTAGAAAATCAGAGTAGAAATGCTTTTGGAGAAAAGCAAAATCTTTTCGTTAGGCAAGTGCATAAAATATCATTGATACAAACAGAAATATCATGTTTGTTTGCTGCAGTTCCTCTAGCTTTCTCCCTAGAAAATAGGAGTGTGTAGAGCTGGTGTCTCCATGTGGTACCAATTACTGTATCCAAGCTCAAAATAAAATGTTCACTGATAAAAACATTGAAAACAATAAATCCATTGATAATATCCAGAAAACGTAAACACAGAGGCTGTAGCAATATCTGGGATTGAGTAAGCCAAAACACAACTAGATATTTCCGGTTTCATCCAGTCATATCCGAACAAAGTGCTGTGGAATTCGTATGCAATGGACTGAGAACTTCACAGTAAAAATGGTTTTGGAGAATAGCAAAGTCTTTTCATTAGGCAAGTGCATACAATGTCATTTATACAATGAGAAATATCATGTTTGTTTGCCGCAGTTCCTCTAGCTTTCTCCCTAGAATATACGAATGTGTAGAGCTGGTGTTCCCATGATGAACCAATTAGTGTTTCAATGGTAAAAAATTAAATGTTCCCTGATAAAAACATTCAAAACAATAAAGTCCATCGATAATATCCAGAAAACACAAACACAGAAACTTTCACAATATTTCGTATTGAGTTAGCCAAAACACAACTGGATATTTCCGGTTTCATCCAGTCATATCCGGACAATGTGCTGTGGAATTCGTATGCAATGGACGGAGAAAATCACAGTAAATTGGTTTTGGAGAAAAGAAAATCTTTTCGTTAGGCAAGTGCATAAAATATCATCTATACAAACAGAAATATGTTTGTTTGCCGCAGTTCCTCTAGCTTTCCCCCTTAAAAATATGAATGTATAGAGCTGGTGTCTCCATGTGGAACCAATTAGTGTTTACAAGCACAAATTAAATGTTCCCTGATAAAAACATTCAAAACAATAAAGTCCATGGATAATATCAGGAAGACACATTCACAGAGGCGGTAGCAATATCTGGGATTGAGTTAGCCAAAACAGATCCGGATAATTCCGGTTTCATCCAGTCATATCCGGACAAAGTGGTGTGGAATTCGTATGCAATGGACGGAGAAAATCACAGTAAAAATGGTTTTGGAGAAAAGCAAAGTCTTTTCGTTAGGCAAGTGCATAAAATGTCATCGATACAAACAGAAATATCATGTTTGTTTGCCGCAGTTCCTCTAGCTTTCTCCCTAGAAAATAGGAATATGTTCAGCTGGTGTCTCCATGTGGAACCAATTACTGTATCCAAGCTCAAAATAAAATGTTCCCTGCTAAAAAATATTCAAAACAATAAAGTCTGTGGATAATATCAGGAATACACAAACACAGAGGATTTAGCAATATCTGGGATTGAGTTAGCCAAAACAAACCGGATATTTCCGGTTTCATCCAGTCATATCCGGAAAAAGTGGTGTGGAATTCGTATGGAATGGGCTTAGAAAATCAGAGTAGAAATGCTTTTGGAGAAAAGCAAAATCTTTTCGTTAGGCAAGTGCATAAAATATCATTGATACAAACAGAAATATCATGTTTGTTTGCTGCAGTTCCTCTAGCTTTCTCCCTAGAAAATAGGAGTGTGTAGAGCTGGTGTCTCCATGTGGTACCAATTACTGTATCCAAGCTCAAAATAAAATGTTCACTGATAAAAACATTGAAAACAATAAATCCATTGATAATATCCAGAAAACGTAAACACAGAGGCTGTAGCAATATCTGGGATTGAGTAAGCCAAAACACAACTAGATATTTCCGGTTTCATCCAGTCATATCCGAACAAAGTGCTGTGGAATTCGTATGCAATGGACTGAGAACTTCACAGTAAAAATGGTTTTGGAGAATAGCAAAGTCTTTTCATTAGGCAAGTGCATACAATGTCATTTATACAATGAGAAATATCATGTTTGTTTGCCGCAGTTCCTCTAGCTTTCTCCCTAGAAAATACGAATGTGTAGAGCTGGTGTTCCCATGATGAACCAATTAGTGTTTCAACGGTAAAAAATTAAATGTTCCCTGATAAAAACATTCAAAACAATAAAGTCCATCGATAATATCCAGAAAACACAAACACAGAAACTTTCACAATATTTCGTATTGAGTTAGCCAAAACACAACTGGATATTTCCGGTTTCATCCAGTCATATCCGGACAATGTGCTGTGGAATTCGTATGCAATGGACGGAGAAAATCACAGTAAATTGGTTTTGGAGAAAAGAAAATCTTTTCGTTAGGCAAGTGCATAAAATATCATCTATACAAACAGAAATATGTTTGTTTGCCGCAGTTCCTCTAGCTTTCCCCCTTAAAAATATGAATGTATAGAGCTGGTGTCTCCATGTGGAACCAATTAGTGTTTACAAGCACAAATTAAATGTTCCCTGATAAAAACATTCAAAACAATAAAGTCCATGGATAATATCAGGAAGACACATACACAGAGGCGGTAGCAATATCTGGGATTGAGTTAGCCAAAACAGATCCGGATAATTCCGGTTTCATCCAGTCATATCCGGACAAAGTGGTGTGGAATTCGTATGCAATGGACGGAGAAAATCACAGTAAAAATGGTTTTGGAGAAAAGCAAAGTCTTTTCGTTAGGCAAGTGCATAAAATGTCATCGATACAAACAGAAATATCATGTTTGTTTGCCGCAGTTCCTCTAGCTTTCTCCCTAGAAAATATGAATATGTTCAGCTGGTGTCTCCATGTGGAACCAATTACTGTATCCAAGCTCAAAATAAAATGTTCCCTGCTAAAAAATATTCAAAACAATAAAGTCTGTGGATAATATCAGGAATACACAAACACAGAGGATTTAGCAATATCTGGGATTGAGTTAGCCAAAACAAACCGGATATTTCCGGTTTCATCCAGTCATATCCGGAAAAAGTGGTGTGGAATTCGTATGGAATGGGCTTAGAAAATCAGAGTAGAAATGCTTTTGGAGAAAAGCAAAATCTTTTCGTTAGGCAAGTGCATAAAATATCATTGATACAAACAGAAATATCATGTTTGTTTGCTGCAGTTCCTCTAGCTTTCTCCCTAGAAAATAGGAGTGTGTAGAGCTGGTGTCTCCATGTGGTACCAATTACTGTATCCAAGCTCAAAATAAAATGTTCACTGATAAAAACATTGAAAACAATAAATCCATTGATAATATCCAGAAAACGTAAACACAGAGGCTGTAGCAATATCTGGGATTGAGTAAGCCAAAACACAACTAGATATTTCCGGTTTCATCCAGTCATATCCGAACAAAGTGCTGTGGAATTCGTATGCAATGGACTGAGAACTTCACAGTAAAAATGGTTTTGGAGAATAGCAAATCTTTTCATTAGGCAAGTGCATACAATGTCATTTATACAATGAGAAATATCATGTTTGTTTGCCGCAGTTCCTCTAGCTTTCTCCCTAGAAAATACGAATGTGTAGAGCTGGTGTTCCCATGATGAACCAATTAGTGTTTCAACGGTAAAAAATTAAATGTTCCCTGATAAAAACATTCAAAACAATAAAGTCCATCGATAATATCCAGAAAACACAAACACAGAAACTTTCACAATATTTCGTATTGAGTTAGCCAAAACACAACTGGATATTTCCGGTTTCATCCAGTCATATCCGGACAATGTGCTGTGGAATTCGTATGCAATGGACGGAGAAAATCACAGTAAATTGGTTTTGGAGAAAAGAAAATCTTTTCGTTAGGCAAGTGCATAAAATATCATCTATACAAACAGAAATATGTTTGTTTGCCGCAGTTCCTCTAGCTTTCCCCCTTAAAAATATGAATGTATAGAGCTGGTGTCTCCATGTGGAACCAATTAGTGTTTACAAGCACAAATTAAATGTTCCCTGATAAAAACATTCAAAACAATAAAGTCCATGGATAATATCAGGAAGACACATACACAGAGGCGGTAGCAATATCTGGGATTGAGTTAGCCAAAACAGATCCGGATAATTCCGGTTTCATCCAGTCATATCCGGACAAAGTGGTGTGGAATTCGTATGCAATGGACGGAGAAAATCACAGTAAAAATGGTTTTGGAGAAAAGCAAAGTCTTTTCGTTAGGCAAGTGCATAAAATGTCATCGATACAAACAGAAATATCATGTTTGTTTGCCGCAGTTCCTCTAGCTTTCTCCCTAGAAAATATGAATATGTTCAGCTGGTGTCTCCATGTGGAACCAATTACTGTATCCAAGCTCAAAATAAAATGTTCCCTGCTAAAAAATATTCAAAACAATAAAGTCTGTGGATAATATCAGGAATACACAAACACAGAGGATTTAGCAATATCTGGGATTGAGTTAGCCAAAACAAACCGGATATTTCCGGTTTCATCCAGTCATATCCGGAAAAAGTGGTGTGGAATTCGTATGGAATGAGCTTAGAAAATCAGAGTAGAAATGCTTTTGGAGAAAAGCAAAATCTTTTCGTTAGGCAAGTGCATAAAATATCATTGATACAAACAGAAATATCATGTTTGTTTGCTGCAGTTCCTCTAGCTTTCTCCCTAGAAAATAGGAGTGTGTAGAGCTGGTGTCTCCATGTGGTACCAATTACTGTATCCAAGCTCAAAATAAAATGTTCACTGATAAAAACATTGAAAACAATAAATCCATTGATAATATCCAGAAAACGTAAACACAGAGGCTGTAGCAATATCTGGGATTGAGTAAGCCAAAACACAACTAGATATTTCCGGTTTCATCCAGTCATATCCGAACAAAGTGCTGTGGAATTCGTATGCAATGGACTGAGAACTTCACAGTAAAAATGGTTTTGGAGAATAGCAAAGTCTTTTCATTAGGCAAGTGCATACAATGTCATTTATACAATGAGAAATATCATGTTTGTTTGCCGCAGTTCCTCTAGCTTTCTCCCTAGAAAATACGAATGTGTAGAGCTGGTGTTCCCATGATGAACCAATTAGTGTTTCAACGGTAAAAAATTAAATGTTCCCTGATAAAAACATTCAAAACAGTAAAGTCCATCGATAATATCCAGAAAACACAAACACAGAAACTTTCACAATATTTCGTATTGAGTTAGCCAAAACACAACTGGATATTTCCGGTTTCATCCAGTCATATCCGGACAATGTGCTGTGGAATTCGTATGCAATGGACGGAGAAAATCACAGTAAATTGGTTTTGGAGAAAAGAAAATCTTTTCGTTAGGCAAGTGCATAAAATATCATCTATACCATCAGAAATATGTTTGTTTGCCACAGTTCCTCTAGCTTTCCCCCTTAAAAATATGAATGTATAGAGCTGGTGTCTCCATGTGGAACCAATTAGTGTTTACAAGCACAAATTAAATGATCCCTGATAAAAACATTCAAAACAATAAAGTCCATGGATAATATCAGGAAGACACATACACAGAGGCGGTAGCAATATCTGGGATTGAGTTAGCCAAAACAGATCCGGATAATTCCGGTTTCATCCAGTCATATCCGGACAAAGTGGTGTGGAATTCGTATGCAATGGACGGAGAAAATCACAGTAAAAATGGTTTTGGAGAAAAGCAAAGTCTTTTCGTTAGGCAAGTGCATAAAATGTCATCGATACAAACAGAAATATCATGTTTGTTTGCCGCAGTTCCTCTAGCTTTCTCCCTAGAAAATAGGAATATGTTCAGCTGGTGTCTCCATGTGGAACCAATTAGTGTTTCCAAGCTCAAAATAAAATGTTCCCTGCTAAAAAATATTCAAAACAATAAAGTCTGTGGATAATATCAGGAATACACAAACACAGAGGATTTAGCAATATCTGGGATTGAGTTAGCCAAAACAAACCGGATATTTCCGGTTTCATCCAGTCATATCCGGAAAAAGTGGTGTGGAATTCGTATGGAATGGGCTTAGAAAATCAGAGTAGAAATGCTTTTGGAGAAAAGCAAAATCTTTTCGTTAGGCAAGTGCATAAAATATCATTGATACAAACAGAAATATCATGTTTGTTTGCTGCAGTTCCTCTAGCTTTCTCCCTAGAAAATAGGAGTGTGTAGAGCTGGTGTCTCCATGTGGTACCAATTACTGTATCCAAGCTCAAAATAAAATGTTCACTGATAAAAACATTGAAAACAATAAATCCATTGATAATATCCAGAAAACGTAAACACAGAGGCTGTAGCAATATCTGGGATTGAGTAAGCCAAAACACAACTAGATATTTCCGGTTTCATCCAGTCATATCCGAACAAAGTGCTGTGGAATTCGTATGCAATGGACTGAGAACTTCACAGTAAAAATGGTTTTGGAGAATAGCAAAGTCTTTTCATTAGGCAAGTGCATACAATGTCATTTATACAATGAGAAATATCATGTTTGTTTGCCGCAGTTCCTCTAGCTTTCTCCCTAGAATATACGAATGTGTAGAGCTGGTGTTCCCATGATGAACCAATTAGTGTTTCAATGGTAAAAAATTAAATGTTCCCTGATAAAAACATTCAAAACAATAAAGTCCATCGATAATATCCAGAAAACACAAACACAGAAACTTTCACAATATTTCGTATTGAGTTAGCCAAAACACAACTGGATATTTCCGGTTTCATCCAGTCATATCCGGACAATGTGCTGTGGAATTCGTATGCAATGGACGGAGAAAATCACAGTAAATTGGTTTTGGAGAAAAGAAAATCTTTTCGTTAGGCAAGTGCATAAAATATCATCTATACAAACAGAAATATGTTTGTTTGCCGCAGTTCCTCTAGCTTTCCCCCTTAAAAATATGAATGTATAGAGCTGGTGTCTCCATGTGGAACCAATTAGTGTTTACAAGCACAAATTAAATGTTCCCTGATAAAAACATTCAAAACAATAAAGTCCATGGATAATATCAGGAAGACACATACACAGAGGCGGTAGCAATATCTGGGATTGAGTTAGCCAAAACAGATCCGGATAATTCCGGTTTCATCCAGTCATATCCGGACAAAGTGGTGTGGAATTCGTATGCAATGGACGGAGAAAATCACAGTAAACATGGTTTTGGAGAAAAGCAAAGTCTTTTCGTTAGGCAAGTGCATAAAATGTCATCGATACAAACAGAAATATCATGTTTGTTTGCCGCAGTTCCTCTAGCTTTCTCCCTAGAAAATAGGAATATGTTCAGCTGGTGTCTCCATGTGGAACCAATTACTGTATCCAAGCTCAAAATAAAATGTTCCCTGCTAAAAAATATTCAAAACAATAAAGTCTGTGGATAATATCAGGAATACACAAACACAGAGGATTTAGCAATATCTGGGATTGAGTTAGCCAAAACAAACCGGATATTTCCGGTTTCATCCAGTCATATCCGGAAAAAGTGGTGTGGAATTCGTATGGAATGGGCTTAGAAAATCAGAGTAGAAATGCTTTTGGAGAAAAGCAAAATCTTTTCGTTAGGCAAGTGCATAAAATATCATTGATACAAACAGAAATATCATGTTTGTTTGCTGCAGTTCCTCTAGCTTTCTCCCTAGAAAATAGGAGTGTGTAGAGCTGGTGTCTCCATGTGGTACCAATTACTGTATCCAAGCTCAAAATAAAATGTTCACTGATAAAAACATTGAAAACAATAAATCCATTGATAATATCCAGAAAACGTAAACACAGAGGCTGTAGCAATATCTGGGATTGAGTAAGCCAAAACACAACTAGATATTTCCGGTTTCATCCAGTCATATCCGAACAAAGTGCTGTGGAATTCGTATGCAATGGACTGAGAACTTCACAGTGAAAATGGTTTTGGAGAATAGCAAAGTCTTTTCATTAGGCAAGTGCATACAATGTCATTTATACAATGAGAAATATCATGTTTGTTTGCCGCAGTTCCTCTAGCTTTCTCCCTAGAAAATACGAATGTGTAGAGCTGGTGTTCCCATGATGAACCAATTAGTGTTTCAACGGTAAAACATTAAATGTTCCCTGATAAAAACATTCAAAACAATAAAGTCCATCGATAATATCCAGAAAACACAAACACAGAAACTTTCACAATATTTCGTATTGAGTTAGCCAAAACACAACTGGATATTTCCGGTTTCATCCAGTCATATCCGAACAAAGTGCTGTGGAATTCGTATGCAATGGACTGAGAACTTCACAGTAAAAATGGTTTTGGAGAATAGCAAAGTCTTTTCATTAGGCAAGTGCATACAATGTCATTTATACAATGAGAAATATCATGTTTGTTTGCCGCAGTTCCTCTAGCTTTCTCCCTAGAAAATACGAATGTGTAGAGCTGGTGTTCCCATGATGAACCAATTAGTGTTTCAACGGTAAAAAATTAAATGTTCCCTGATAAAAACATTCAAAACAATAAAGTCCATCGATAATATCCAGAAAACACAAACACAGAAACTTTCACAATATTTCGTATTGAGTTAGCCAAAACACAACTGGATATTTCCGGTTTCATCCAGTCATATCCGGACAATGTGCTGTGGAATTCGTATGCAATGGACGGAGAAAATCACAGTAAATTGGTTTTGGAGAAAAGATAATCTTTTCGTTAGGCAAGTGCATAAAATATCATCTATACAAACAGAAATATGTTTGTTTGCCGCAGTTCCTCTAGCTTTCCCCCTTAAAAATATGAATGTATAGAGCTGGTGTCTCCATGTGGAACCAATTAGTGTTTACAAGCACAAATTAAATGATCCCTGATAAAAACATTCAAAACAATAAAGTCCATGGATAATATCAGGAAGACACATACACAGAGGCGGTAGCAATATCTGGGATTGAGTTAGCCAAAACAGATCCGGATAATTCCGGTTTCATCCAGTCATATCCGGACAAAGTGGTGTGGAATTCGTATGCAATGGACGGAGAAAATCACAGTAAAAATGGTTTTGGAGAAAAGCAAAGTCTTTTCGTTAGGCAAGTGCATAAAATGTCATCGATACAAACAGAAATATCATGTTTGTTTGCCGCAGTTCCTCTAGCTTTCTCCCTAGAAAATAGGAATATGTTCAGCTGGTGTCTCCATGTGGAACCAATTACTGTATCCAAGCTCAAAATAAAATGTTCCCTGCTAAAAAATATTCAAAACAATAAAGTCTGTGGATAATATCAGGAATACACAAACACAGAGGATTTAGCAATATCTGGGATTGAGTTAGCCAAAACAAACCGGATATTTCCGGTTTCATCCAGTCATATCCGGAAAAAGTGGTGTGGAATTCGTATGGAATGGGCTTAGAAAATCAGAGTAGAAATGCTTTTGGAGAAAAGCAAAATCTTTTCGTTAGGCAAGTGCATAAAATATCATTGATACAAACAGAAATATCATGTTTGTTTGCTGCAGTTCCTCTAGCTTTCTCCCTAGAAAATAGGAGTGTGTAGAGCTGGTGTCTCCATGTGGTACCAATTACTGTATCCAAGCTCAAAATAAAATGTTCACTGATAAAAACATTGAAAACAATAAATCCATTGATAATATCCAGAAAACGTAAACACAGAGGCTGTAGCAATATCTGGGATTGAGTAAGCCAAAACACAACTAGATATTTCCGGTTTCATCCAGTCATATCCGAACAAAGTGCTGTGGAATTCGTATGCAATGGACTGAGAACTTCACAGTGAAAATGGTTTTGGAGAATAGCAAAGTCTTTTCATTAGGCAAGTGCATACAATGTCATTTATACAATGAGAAATATCATGTTTGTTTGCCGCAGTTCCTCTAGCTTTCTCCCTAGAAAATACGAATGTGTAGAGCTGGTGTTCCCATGATGAACCAATTAGTGTTTCAACGGTAAAAAATTAAATGTTCCCTGATAAAAACATTCAAAACAATAAAGTCCATCGATAATATCCAGAAAACACAAACACAGAAACTTTCACAATATTTCGTATTGAGTTAGCCAAAACACAACTGGATATTTCCGGTTTCATCCAGTCATATCCGAACAAAGTGCTGTGGAATTCGTATGCAATGGACTGAGAACTTCACAGTAAAAATGGTTTTGGAGAATAGCAAAGTCTTTTCATTAGGCAAGTGCATACAATGTCATTTATACAATGAGAAATATCATGTTTGTTTGCCGCAGTTCCTCTAGCTTTCTCCCTAGAAAATACGAATGTGTAGAGCTGGTGTTCCCATGATGAACCAATTAGTGTTTCAACGGTAAAAAATTAAATGTTCCCTGATAAAAACATTCAAAACAATAAAGTCCATCGATAATATCCAGAAAACACAAACACAGAAACTTTCACAATATTTCGTATTGAGTTAGCCAAAACACAACTGGAGATTTCCGGTTTCATCCAGTCATATCCGGACAATGTGCTGTGGAATTCGTATGCAATGGACGGAGAAAATCACAGTAAATTGGTTTTGGAGAAAAGAAAATCTTTTCGTTAGGCAAGTGCATAAAATATCATCTATACAAACAGAAATATGTTTGTTTGCCGCAGTTCCTCTAGCTTTCCCCCTTAAAAATATGAATGTATAGAGCTGGTGTCTCCATGTGGAACCAATTAGTGTTTACAAGCACAAATTAAATGTTCCCTGATAAAAACATTCAAAACAATAAAGTCCATGGATAATATCAGGAAGACACATACACAGAGGCGGTAGCAATATCTGGGATTGAGTTAGCCAAAACAGATCCGGATAATTCCGGTTTCATCCAGTCATATCCGGACAAAGTGGTGTGGAATTCGTATGCAATGGACGGAGAAAATCACAGTAAAAATGGTTTTGGAGAAAAGCAAAGTCTTTTCGTTAGGCAAGTGCATAAAATGTCATCGATACAAACAGAAATATCATGTTTGTTTGCCGCAGTTCCTCTAGCTTTCTCCCTAGAAAATAGGAATATGTTCAGCTGGTGTCTCCATGTGGAACCAATTACTGTATCCAAGCTCAAAATAAAATGTTCCCTGCTAAAAAATATTCAAAACAATAAAGTCTGTGGATAATATCAGGAATACACAAACACAGAGGATTTAGCAATATCTGGGATTGAGTTAGCCAAAACAAACCGGATATTTCCGGTTTCATCCAGTCATATCTGGAAAAAGTGGTGTGGAATTCGTATGGAATGGGCTTAGAAAATCAGAGTAGAAATGCTTTTGGAGAAAAGCAAAATCTTTTCGTTAGGCAAGTGCATAAAATATCATTGATACAAACAGAAATATCATGTTTGTTTGCTGCAGTTCCTCTAGCTTTCTCCCTAGAAAATAGGAGTGTGTAGAGCTGGTGTCTCCATGTGGTACCAATTACTGTATCCAAGCTCAAAATAAAATGTTCACTGATAAAAACATTGAAAACAATAAATCCATTGATAATATCCAGAAAACGTAAACACAGAGGCTGTAGCAATATCTGGGATTGAGTAAGCCAAAACACAACTAGATATTTCCGGTTTCATCCAGTCATATCCGAACAAAGTGCTGTGGAATTCGTATGCAATGGACTGAGAACTTCACAGTAAAAATGGTTTTGGAGAATAGCAAAGTCTTTTCATTAGGCAAGTGCATACAATGTCATTTATACAATGAGAAATATCATGTTTGTTTGCCGCAGTTCCTCTAGCTTTCTCCCTAGAAAATACGAATGTGTAGAGCTGGTGTTCCCATGATGAACCAATTAGTGTTTCAACGGTAAAAAATTAAATGTTCCCTGATAAAAACATTCAAAACAATAAAGTCCATCGATAATATCCAGAAAACACAAACACAGAAACTTTCACAATATTTCGTATTGAGTTAGCCAAAACACAACTGGATATTTCCGGTTTCATCCAGTCATATCCGGACAATGTGCTGTGGAATTCGTATGCAATGGACGGAGAAAATCACAGTAAATTGGTTTTGGAGAAAAGAAAATCTTTTCGTTAGGCAAGTGCATAAAATATCATCTATACAAACAGAAATATGTTTGTTTGCCGCAGTTCCTCTAGCTTTCCCCCTTAAAAATATGAATGTATAGAGCTGGTGTCTCCATGTGGAACCAATTAGTGTTTACAAGCACAAATTAAATGTTCCCTGATAAAAACATTCAAAACAATAAAGTCCATGGATAATATCAGGAAGACACATACACAGAGGCGGTAGCAATATCTGGGATTGAGTTAGCCAAAACAGATCCGGATAATTCCGGTTTCATCCAGTCATATCCGGACAAAGTGGTGTGGAATTCGTATGCAATGGACGGAGAAAATCACAGTAAACATGGTTTTGGAGAAAAGCAAAGTCTTTTCGTTAGGCAAGTGCATAAAATGTCATCGATACAAACAGAAATATCATGTTTGTTTGCCGCAGTTCCTCTAGCTTTCTCCCTAGAAAATAGGAATATGTTCAGCTGGTGTCTCCATGTGGAACCAATTACTGTATCCAAGCTCAAAATAAAATGTTCCCTGCTAAAAAATATTCAAAACAATAAAGTCTGTGGATAATATCAGGAATACACAAACACAGAGGATTTAGCAATATCTGGGATTGAGTTAGCCAAAACAAACCGGATATTTCCGGTTTCATCCAGTCATATCCGGAAAAAGTGGTGTGGAATTCGTATGGAATGGGCTTAGAAAATCAGAGTAGAAATGCTTTTGGAGAAAAGCAAAATCTTTTCGTTAGGCAAGTGCATAAAATATCATTGATACAAACAGAAATATCATGTTTGTTTGCTGCAGTTCCTCTAGCTTTCTCCCTAGAAAATAGGAGTGTGTAGAGCTGGTGTCTCCATGTGGTACCAATTACTGTATCCAAGCTCAAAATAAAATGTTCACTGATAAAAACATTGAAAACAATAAATCCATTGATAATATCCAGAAAACGTAAACACAGAGGCTGTAGCAATATCTGGGATT
This sequence comes from Lepus europaeus, assembly GCF_033115175.1. Classification (NCBI taxonomy): domain Eukaryota; kingdom Metazoa; phylum Chordata; class Mammalia; order Lagomorpha; family Leporidae; genus Lepus; species Lepus europaeus. Next base: position 53,292 of record NW_026909331.1, on the reverse strand, counting down.
GAGTAAGCCAAAACACAACTAGATATTTCCGGTTTCATCCAGTCATATCCGAACAAAGTGCTGTGGAATTCGTATGCAATGGACTGAGAACTTCACAGTAAAAATGGTTTTGGAGAATAGCAAAGTCTTTTCATTAGGCAAGTGCATACAATGTCATTTATACAATGAGAAATATCATGTTTGTTTGCCGCAGTTCCTCTAGCTTTCTCCCTAGAAAATACGAATGTGTAGAGCTGGTGTTCCCATGATGAACCAATTAGTGTTTCAACGGTAAAAAATTAAATGTTCCCTGATAAAAACATTCAAAACAATAAAGTCCATCGATAATATCCAGAAAACACAAACACAGAAACTTTCACAATATTTCGTATTGAGTTAGCCAAAACACAACTGGAGATTTCCGGTTTCATCCAGTCATATCCGGACAATGTGCTGTGGAATTCGTATGCAATGGACGGAGAAAATCACAGTAAATTGGTTTTGGAGAAAAGAAAATCTTTTCGTTAGGCAAGTGCATAAAATATCATCTATACAAACAGAAATATGTTTGTTTGCCGCAGTTCCTCTAGCTTTCCCCCTTAAAAATATGAATGTATAGAGCTGGTGTCTCCATGTGGAACCAATTAGTGTTTACAAGCACAAATTAAATGTTCCCTGATAAAAACATTCAAAACAATAAAGTCCATGGATAATATCAGGAAGACACATACACAGAGGCGGTAGCAATATCTGGGATTGAGTTAGCCAAAACAGATCCGGATAATTCCGGTTTCATCCAGTCATATCCGGACAAAGTGGTGTGGAATTCGTATGCAATGGACGGAGAAAATCACAGTAAAAATGGTTTTGGAGAAAAGCAAAGTCTTTTCGTTAGGCAAGTGCATAAAATGTCATCGATACAAACAGAAATATCATGTTTATTTACCATAGTTCCTCTAGCTTTCTCCCTAGAAAATAGGAATGTGTAGAGCTGGTGTCTCCATGTGGAACCAATTAGTGTTTCCAAGCTCAAAATAAAATGTTCCCTGCTAAAAAATATTCAAAACAATAAAGTCTGTGGATAATATCAGGAATACACAAACACAGAGGATTTAGCAATATCTGGGATTGAGTTAGCCAAAACAAACCGGATATTTCCGGTTTCATCCAGTCATATCCGGAAAAAGTGGTGTGGAATTCGTATGGAATGGGCTTAGAAAATCAGAGTAGAAATGCTTTTGGAGAAAAGCAAAATCTTTTCGTTAGGCAAGTGCATAAAATATCATTGATACAAACAGAAATATCATGTTTGTTTGCTGCAGTTCCTCTAGCTTTCTCCCTAGAAAATAGGAGTGTGTAGAGCTGGTGTCTCCATGTGGTACCAATTACTGTATCCAAGCTCAAAATAAAATGTTCACTGATAAAAACATTGAAAACAATAAATCCATTGATAATATCCAGAAAACGTAAACACAGAGGCTGTAGCAATATCTGGGATTGAGTAAGCCAAAACACAACTAGATATTTCCGGTTTCATCCAGTCATATCCGAACAAAGTGCTGTGGAATTCGTATGCAATGGACTGAGAACTTCACAGTAAAAATGGTTTTGGAGAATAGCAAAGTCTTTTCATTAGGCAAGTGCATACAATGTCATTTATACAATGAGAAATATCATGTTTGCTTGCCGCAGTTCCTCTAGCTTTCTCCCTAGAATATACGAATGTGTAGAGCTGGTGTTCCCATGATGAACCAATTAGTGTTTCAACGGTAAAAAATTAAATGTTCCCTGATAAAAACATTCAAAACAATAAAGTCCATCGATAATATCCAGAAAACACAAACACAGAAACTTTCACAATATTTCGTATTGAGTTAGCCAAAACACAACTGGATATTTCCGGTTTCATCCAGTCATATCCGGACAATGTGCTGTGGAATTCGTATGCAATGGACGGAGAAAATCACAGTAAATTGGTTTTGGAGAAAAGAAAATCTTTTCGTTAGGCAAGTGCATAAAATATCATCTATACAAACAGAAATATGTTTGTTTGCCGCAGTTCCTCTAGCTTTCCCCCTTAAAAATATGAATGTATAGAGCTGGTGTCTCCATGTGGAACCAATTAGTGTTTACAAGCACAAATTAAATGTTCCCTGATAAAAACATTCAAAACAATAAAGTCCATGGATAATATCAGGAAGACACATACACAGAGGCGGTAGCAATATCTGGGATTGAGTTAGCCAAAACAGATCCGGATAATTCCGGTTTCATCCAGTCATATCCGGACAAAGTGGTGTGGAATTCGTATGCAATGGACGGAGAAAATCACAGTAAAAATGGTTTTGGAGAAAAGCAAAGTCTTTTCGTTAGGCAAGTGCATAAAATGTCATCGATACAAACAGAAATATCATGTTTGTTTGCCGCAGTTCCTCTAGCTTTCTCCCTAGAAAATAGGAATATGTTCAGCTGGTGTCTCCATGTGGAACCAATTACTGTATCCAAGCTCAAAATAAAATGTTCCCTGCTAAAAAATATTCAAAACAATAAAGTCTGTGGATAATATCAGGAATACACAAACACAGAGGATTTAGCAATATCTGGGATTGAGTTAGCCAATACAAACCGGATATTTCCGGTTTCATCCAGTCATATCCGGAAAAAGTGGTGTGGAATTCATATGGAATGGGCTTAGAAAATCAGAGTAGAAATGCTTTTGGAGAAAAGCAAAATTTTTTCGTTAGGCAAGTGCATAAAATATCATTGATACAAACAGAAATATCATGTTTGTTTGCTGCAGTTCCTCTAGCTTTCTCCCTAGAAAATAGGAGTGTGTAGAGCTGGTGTCTCCATGTGGTACCAATTACTGTATCCAAGCTCAAAATAAAATGTTCACTGATAAAAACATTGAAAACAATAAATCCATTGATAATATCCAGAAAACGTAAACACAGAGGCTGTAGCAATATCTGGGATTGAGTAAGCCAAAACACAACTAGATATTTCCGGTTTCATCCAGTCATATCCGAACAAAGTGCTGTGGAATTCGTATGCAATGGACTGAGAACTTCACAGTAAAAATGGTTTTGGAGAATAGCAAAGTCTTTTCATTAGGCAAGTGCATACAATGTCATTTATACAATGAGAAATATCATGTTTGTTTGCCGCAGTTCCTCTAGCTTTCTCCCTAGAAAATACGAATGTGTAGAGCTGGTGTTCCCATGATGAACCAATTAGTGTTTCAACGGTAAAAAATTAAATGTTCCCTGATAAAAACATTCAAAACAATAAAGTCCATCGATAATATCCAGAAAACACAAACACAGAAACTTTCACAATATTTCGTATTGAGTTAGCCAAAACACAACTGGATATTTCCGGTTTCATCCAGTCATATCCGGACAATGTGCTGTGGAATTCGTATGCAATGGATGGAGAAAATCACAGTAAATTGGTTTTGGAGAAAAGAAAATCTTTTCGTTAGGCAAGTGCATAAAATATCATCTATACAAACAGAAATATGTTTGTTTGCCGCAGTTCCTCTAGCTTTCCCCCTTAAAAATATGAATGTATAGAGCTGGTGTCTCCATGTGGAACCAATTAGTGTTTACAAGCACAAATTAAATGTTCCCTGATAAAAACATTCAAAACAATAAAGTCCATGGATAATATCAGGAAGACACATACACAGAGGCGGTAGCAATATCTGGGATTGAGTTAGCCAAAACAGATCCGGATAATTCCGGTTTCATCCAGTCATATCCGGACAAAGTGGTGTGGAATTCGTATGCAATGGACGGAGAAAATCACAGTAAAAATGGTTTTGGAGAAAAGCAAAGTCTTTTCGTTAGGCAAGTGCATAAAATGTCATCGATACAAACAGAAATATCATGTTTATTTACCATAGTTCCTCTAGCTTTCTCCCTAGAAAATAGGAATGTGTAGAGCTGGTGTCTCCATGTGGAAACAATTAGTGTTTCCAAGCTCAAAATAAAATGTTCCCTGCTAAAAAATATTCAAAACAATAAAGTCTGTGGATAATATCAGGAATACACAAACACAGAGGATTTAGCAATATCTGGGATTGAGTTAGCCAAAACAAACCGGATATTTCTGGTTTCATCCAGTCATATCCGGAAAAAGTGGTGTGGAATTCGTATGGAATGGGCTTAGAAAATCAGAGTAGAAATGCTTTTGGAGAAAAGCAAAATCTTTTCGTTAGGCAAGTGCATAAAATATCATTGATACAAACAGAAATATCATGTTTGTTTGCTGCAGTTCCTCTAGCTTTCTCCCTAGAAAATAGGAGTGTGTAGAGCTGGTGTCTCCATGTGGTACCAATTACTGTATCCAAGCTCAAAATAAAATGTTCACTGATAAAAACATTGAAAACAATAAATCCATTGATAATATCCAGAAAACGTAAACACAGAGGCTGTAGCAATATCTGGGATTGAGTAAGCCAAAACACAACTAGATATTTCCGGTTTCATCCAGTCATATCCGAACAAAGTGCTGTGGAATTCGTATGCAATGGACTGAGAACTTCACAGTAAAAATGGTTTTGGAGAATAGCAAAGTCTTTTCATTAGGCAAGTGCATACAATGTCATTTATACAATGAGAAATATCATGTTTGCTTGCCGCAGTTCCTCTAGCTTTCTCCCTAGAATATACGAATGTGTAGAGCTGGTGTTCCCATGATGAACCAATTAGTGTTTCAACGGTAAAAAATTAAATGTTCCCTGATAAAAACATTCAAAACAATAAAGTCCATCGATAATATCCAGAAAACACAAACACAGAAACTTTCACAATATTTCGTATTGAGTTAGCCAAAACACAACTGGATATTTCCGGTTTCATCCAGTCATATCCGGACAATGTGCTGTGGAATTCGTATGCAATGGACGGAGAAAATCACAGTAAATTGGTTTTGGAGAAAAGAAAATCTTTTCGTTAGGCAAGTGCATAAAATATCATCTATACAAACAGAAATATGTTTGTTTGCCGCAGTTCCTCTAGCTTTCCCCCTTAAAAATATGAATGTATAGAGCTGGTGTCTCCATGTGGAACCAATTAGTGTTTACAAGCACAAATTAAATGTTCCCTGATAAAAACATTCAAAACAATAAAGTCCATGGATAATATCAGGAAGACACATACACAGAGGCGGTAGCAATATCTGGGATTGAGTTAGCCAAAACAGATCCGGATAATTCCGGTTTCATCCAGTCATATCCGGACAAAGTGGTGTGGAATTCGTATGCAATGGACGGAGAAAATCACAGTAAAAATGGTTTTGGAGAAAAGCAAAGTCTTTTCGTTAGGCAAGTGCATAAAATGTCATCGATACAAACAGAAATATCATGTTTATTTACCATAGTTCCTCTAGCTTTCTCCCTAGAAAATAGGAATGTGTAGAGCTGGTGTCTCCATGTGGAACCAATTAGTGTTTCCAAGCTCAAAATAAAATGTTCCCTGCTAAAAAATATTCAAAACAATAAAGTCTGTGGATAATATCAGGAATACACAAACACAGAGGATTTAGCAATATCTGGGATTGAGTTAGCCAAAACAAACCGGATATTTCCGGTTTCATCCAGTCATATCCGGAAAAAGTGGTGTGGAATTCGTATGGAATGGGCTTAGAAAATCAGAGTAGAAATGCTTTTGGAGAAAAGCAAAATCTTTTCGTTAGGCAAGTGCATAAAATATCATTGATACAAACAGAAATATCATGTTTGTTTGCTGCAGTTCCTCTAGCTTTCTCCCTAGAAAATAGGAGTGTGTAGAGCTGGTGTCTCCATGTGGTACCAATTACTGTATCCAAGCTCAAAATAAAATGTTCACTGATAAAAACATTGAAAACAATAAATCCATTGATAATATCCAGAAAACGTAAACACAGAGGCTGTAGCAATATCTGGGATTGAGTAAGCCAAAACACAACTAGATATTTCCGGTTTCATCCAGTCATATCCGAACAAAGTGCTGTGGAATTCGTATGCAATGGACTGAGAACTTCACAGTAAAAATGGTTTTGGAGAATAGCAAAGTCTTTTCATTAGGCAAGTGCATACAATGTCATTTATACAATGAGAAATATCATGTTTGTTTGCCGCAGTTCCTCTAGCTTTCTCCCTAGAAAATACGAATGTGTAGAGCTGGTGTTCCCATGATGAACCAATTAGTGTTTCAACGGTAAAAAATTAAATGTTCCCTGATAAAAACATTCAAAACAATAAAGTCCATCGATAATATCCAGAAAACACAAACACAGAAACTTTCACAATATTTCGTATTGAGTTAGCCAAAACACAACTGGATATTTCCGGTTTCATCCAGTCATATCCGGACAATGTGCTGTGGAATTCGTATGCAATGGACGGAGAAAATCACAGTAAATTGGTTTTGGAGAAAAGAAAATCTTTTCGTTAGGCAAGTGCATAAAATATCATCTATACAAACAGAAATATGTTTGTTTGCCGCAGTTCCTCTAGCTTTCCCCCTTAAAAATATGAATGTATAGAGCTGGTGTCTCCATGTGGAACCAATTAGTGTTTACAAGCACAAATTAAATGTTCCCTGATAAAAACATTCAAAACAATAAAGTCCATGGATAATATCAGGAAGACACATACACAGAGGCGGTAGCAATATCTGGGATTGAGTTAGCCAAAACAGATCCGGATAATTCCGGTTTCATCCAGTCATATCCGGACAAAGTGGTGTGGAATTCGTATGCAATGGACGGAGAAAATCACAGTAAAAATGGTTTTGGAGAAAAGCAAAGTCTTTTCGTTAGGCAAGTGCATAAAATGTCATCGATACAAACAGAAATATCATGTTTATTTACCATAGTTCCTCTAGCTTTCTCCCTAGAAAATAGGAATGTGTAGAGCTGGTGTCTCCATGTGGAAACAATTAGTGTTTCCAAGCTCAAAATAAAATGTTCCCTGCTAAAAAATATTCAAAACAATAAAGTCTGTGGATAATATCAGGAATACACAAACACAGAGGATTTAGCAATATCTGGGATTGAGTTAGCCAAAACAAACCGGATATTTCTGGTTTCATCCAGTCATATCCGGAAAAAGTGGTGTGGAATTCGTATGGAATGGGCTTAGAAAATCAGAGTAGAAATGCTTTTGGAGAAAAGCAAAATCTTTTCGTTAGGCAAGTGCATAAAATATCATTGATACAAACAGAAATATCATGTTTGTTTGCTGCAGTTCCTCTAGCTTTCTCCCTAGAAAATAGGAGTGTGTAGAGCTGGTGTCTCCATGTGGTACCAATTACTGTATCCAAGCTCAAAATAAAATGTTCACTGATAAAAACATTGAAAACAATAAATCCATTGATAATATCCAGAAAACGTAAACACAGAGGCTGTAGCAATATCTGGGATTGAGTAAGCCAAAACACAACTAGATATTTCCGGTTTCATCCAGTCATATCCGAACAAAGTGCTCTGGAATTCGTATGCAATGGACTGAGAACTTCACAGTAAAAATGGTTTTGGAGAATAGCAAAGTCTTTTCATTAGGCAAGTGCATACAATGTCATTTATACAATGAGAAATATCATGTTTGCTTGCCGCAGTTCCTCTAGCTTTCTCCCTAGAATATACGAATGTGTAGAGCTGGTGTTCCCATGATGAACCAATTAGTGTTTCAACGGTAAAAAATTAAATGTTCCCTGATAAAAACATTCAAAACAATAAAGTCCATCGATAATATCCAGAAAACACAAACACAGAAACTTTCACAATATTTCGTATTGAGTTAGCCAAAACACAACTGGATATTTCCGGTTTCATCCAGTCATATCCGGACAATGTGCTGTGGAATTCGTATGCAATGGACGGAGAAAATCACAGTAAATTGGTTTTGGAGAAAAGAAAATCTTTTCGTTAGGCAAGTGCATAAAATATCATCTATACAAACAGAAATATGTTTGTTTGCCGCAGTTCCTCTAGCTTTCCCCCTTAAAAATATGAATGTATAGAGCTGGTGTCTCCATGTGGAACCAATTAGTGTTTACAAGCACAAATTAAATGTTCCCTGATAAAAACATTCAAAACAATAAAGTCCATGGATAATATCAGGAAGACACATACACAGAGGCGGTAGCAATATCTGGGATTGAGTTAGCCAAAACAGATCCGGATAATTCCGGTTTCATCCAGTCATATCCGGACAAAGTGGTGTGGAATTCGTATGCAATGGACGGAGAAAATCACAGTAAAAATGGTTTTGGAGAAAAGCAAAGTCTTTTCGTTAGGCAAGTGCATAAAATGTCATCGATACAAACAGAAATATCATGTTTATTTACCATAGTTCCTCTAGCTTTCTCCCTAGAAAATAGGAATGTGTAGAGCTGGTGTCTCCATGTGGAAACAATTAGTGTTTCCAAGCTCAAAATAAAATGTTCCCTGCTAAAAAATATTCAAAACAATAAAGTCTGTGGATAATATCAGGAATACACAAACACAGAGGATTTAGCAATATCTGGGATTGAGTTAGCCAAAACAAACCGGATATTTCCGGTTTCATCCAGTCATATCCGGAAAAAGTGGTGTGGAATTCGTATGGAATGGGCTTAGAAAATCAGAGTAGAAATGCTTTTGGAGAAAAGCAAAATCTTTTCGTTAGGCAAGTGCATAAAATATCATTGATACAAACAGAAATATCATGTTTGTTTGCTGCAGTTCCTCTAGCTTTCTCCCTAGAAAATAGGAGTGTGTAGAGCTGGTGTCTCCATGTGGTACCAATTACTGTATCCAAGCTCAAAATAAAATGTTCACTGATAAAAACATTGAAAACAATAAATCCATTGATAATATCCAGAAAACGTAAACACAGAGGCTGTAGCAATATCTGGGATTGAGTAAGCCAAAACACAACTAGATATTTCCGGTTTCATCCAGTCATATCCGAACAAAGTGCTGTGGAATTCGTATGCAATGGACTGAGAACTTCACAGTAAAAATGGTTTTGGAGAATAGCAAAGTCTTTTCATTAGGCAAGTGCATACAATGTCATTTATACAATGAGAAATATCATGTTTGTTTGCCGCAGTTCCTCTAGCTTTCTCCCTAGAAAATACGAATGTGTAGAGCTGGTGTTCCCATGATGAACCAATTAGTGTTTCAACGGTAAAAAATTAAATGTTCCCTGATAAAAACATTCAAAACAATAAAGTCCATCGATAATATCCAGAAAACACAAACACAGAAACTTTCACAATATTTCGTATTGAGTTAGCCAAAACACAACTGGATATTTCCGGTTTCATCCAGTCATATCCGGACAATGTGCTGTGGAATTCGTATGCAATGGACGGAGAAAATCACAGTAAATTGGTTTTGGAGAAAAGAAAATCTTTTCGTTAGGCAAGTGCATAAAATATCATCTATACAAACAGAAATATGTTTGTTTGCCGCAGTTCCTCTAGCTTTCCCCCTTAAAAATATGAATGTATAGAGCTGGTGTCTCCATGTGGAACCAATTAGTGTTTACAAGCACAAATTAAATGTTCCCTGATAAAAACATTCAAAACAATAAAGTCCATGGATAATATCAGGAAGACACATACACAGAGGCGGTAGCAATATCTGGGATTGAGTTAGCCAAAACAGATCCGGATAATTCCGGTTTCATCCAGTCATATCCGGACAAAGTGGTGTGGAATTCGTATGCAATGGACGGAGAAAATCACAGTAAAAATGGTTTTGGAGAAAAGCAAAGTCTTTTCGTTAGGCAAGTGCATAAAATGTCATCGATACAAACAGAAATATCATGTTTATTTACCATAGTTCCTCTAGCTTTCTCCCTAGAAAATAGGAATGTGTAGAGCTGGTGTCTCCATGTGGAAACAATTAGTGTTTCCAAGCTCAAAATAAAATGTTCCCTGCTAAAAAATATTCAAAACAATAAAGTCTGTGGATAATATCAGGAATACACAAACACAGAGGATTTAGCAATATCTGGGATTGAGTTAGCCAAAACAAACCGGATATTTCTGGTTTCATCCAGTCATATCCGGAAAAAGTGGTGTGGAATTCGTATGGAATGGGCTTAGAAAATCAGAGTAGAAATGCTTTTGGAGAAAAGCAAAATCTTTTCGTTAGGCAAGTGCATAAAATATCATTGATACAAACAGAAATATCATGTTTGTTTGCTGCAGTTCCTCTAGCTTTCTCCCTAGAAAATAGGAGTGTGTAGAGCTGGTGTCTCCATGTGGTACCAATTACTGTATCCAAGCTCAAAATAAAATGTTCACTGATAAAAACATTGAAAACAATAAATCCATTGATAATATCCAGAAAACGTAAACACAGAGGCTGTAGCAATATCTGGGATTGAGTAAGCCAAAACACAACTAGATATTTCCGGTTTCATCCAGTCATATCCGAACAAAGTGCTCTGGAATTCGTATGCAATGGACTGAGAACTTCACAGTAAAAATGGTTTTGGAGAATAGCAAAGTCTTTTCATTAGGCAAGTGCATACAATGTCATTTATACAATGAGAAATATCATGTTTGCTTGCCGCAGTTCCTCTAGCTTTCTCCCTAGAATATACGAATGTGTAGAGCTGGTGTTCCCATGATGAACCAATTAGTGTTTCAACGGTAAAAAATTAAATGTTCCCTGATAAAAACATTCAAAACAATAAAGTCCATCGATAATATCCAGAAAACACAAACACAGAAACTTTCACAATATTTCGTATTGAGTTAGCCAAAACACAACTGGATATTTCCGGTTTCATCCAGTCATATCCGGACAATGTGCTGTGGAATTCGTATGCAATGGACGGAGAAAATCACAGTAAATTGGTTTTGGAGAAAAGAAAATCTTTTCGTTAGGCAAGTGCATAAAATATCATCTATACAAACAGAAATATGTTTGTTTGCCGCAGTTCCTCTAGCTTTCCCCCTTAAAAATATGAATGTATAGAGCTGGTGTCTCCATGTGGAACCAATTAGTGTTTACAAGCACAAATTAAATGTTCCCTGATAAAAACATTCAAAACAATAAAGTCCATGGATAATATCAGGAAGACACATACACAGAGGCGGTAGCAATATCTGGGATTGAGTTAGCCAAAACAGATCCGGATAATTCCGGTTTCATCCAGTCATATCCGGACAAAGTGGTGTGGAATTCGTATGCAATGGACGGAGAAAATCACAGTAAAAATGGTTTTGGAGAAAAGCAAAGTCTTTTCGTTAGGCAAGTGCATAAAATGTCATCGATACAAACAGAAATATCATGTTTATTTACCATAGTTCCTCTAGCTTTCTCCCTAGAAAATAGGAATGTGTAGAGCTGGTGTCTCCATGTGGAACCAATTAGTGTTTCCAAGCTCAAAATAAAATGTTCCCTGCTAAAAAATATTCAAAACAATAAAGTCTGTGGATAATATCAGGAATACACAAACACAGAGGATTTAGCAATATCTGGGATTGAGTTAGCCAAAACAAACCGGATATTTCCGGTTTCATCCAGTCATATCCGGAAAAAGTGGTGTGGAATTCGTATGGAATGGGCTTAGAAAATCAGAGTAGAAATGCTTTTGGAGAAAAGCAAAATCTTTTCGTTAGGCAAGTGCATAAAATATCATTGATACAAACAGAAATATCATGTTTGTTTGCTGCAGTTCCTCTAGCTTTCTCCCTAGAAAATAGGAGTGTGTAGAGCTGGTGTCTCCATGTGGTACCAATTACTGTATCCAAGCTCAAAATAAAATGTTCACTGATAAAAACATTGAAAACAATAAATCCATTGATAATATCCAGAAAACGTAAACACAGAGGCTGTAGCAATATCTGGGATTGAGTAAGCCAAAACACAACTAGATATTTCCGGTTTCATCCAGTCATATCCGAACAAAGTGCTGTGGAATTCGTATGCAATGGACTGAGAACTTCACAGTAAAAATGGTTTTGGAGAATAGCAAAGTCTTTTCATTAGGCAAGTGCATACAATGTCATTTATACAATGAGAAATATCATGTTTGTTTGCCGCAGTTCCTCTAGCTTTCTCCCTAGAAAATACGAATGTGTAGAGCTGGTGTTCCCATGATGAACCAATTAGTGTTTCAACGGTAAAAAATTAAATGTTCCCTGATAAAAACATTCAAAACAATAAAGTCCATCGATAATATCCAGAAAACACAAACACAGAAACTTTCACAATATTTCGTATTGAGTTAGCCAAAACACAACTGGATATTTCCGGTTTCATCCAGTCATATCCGGACAATGTGCTGTGGAATTCGTATGCAATGGACGGAGAAAATCACAGTAAATTGGTTTTGGAGAAAAGAAAATCTTTTCGTTAGGCAAGTGCATAAAATATCATCTATACAAACAGAAATATGTTTGTTTGCCGCAGTTCCTCTAGCTTTCCCCCTTAAAAATATGAATGTATAGAGCTGGTGTCTCCATGTGGAACCAATTAGTGTTTACAAGCACAAATTAAATGTTCCCTGATAAAAACATTCAAAACAATAAAGTCCATGGATAATATCAGGAAGACACATACACAGAGGCGGTAGCAATATCTGGGATTGAGTTAGCCAAAACAGATCCGGATAATTCCGGTTTCATCCAGTCATATCCGGACAAAGTGGTGTGGAATTCGTATGCAATGGACGGAGAAAATCACAGTAAAAATGGTTTTGGAGAAAAGCAAAGTCTTTTCGTTAGGCAAGTGCATAAAATGTCATCGATACAAACAGAAATATCATGTTTGTTTGCCGCAGTTCCTCTAGCTTTCTCCCTAGAAAATATGAATATGTTCAGCTGGTGTCTCCATGTGGAACCAATTACTGTATCCAAGCTCAAAATAAAATGTTCCCTGCTAAAAAATATTCAAAACAATAAAGTCTGTGGATAATATCAGGAATACACAAACACAGAGGATTTAGCAATATCTGGGATTGAGTTAGCCAATACAAACCGGATATTTCCGGTTTCATCCAGTCATATCCGGAAAAAGTGGTGTGGAATTCGTATGGAATGGGCTTAGAAAATCAGAGTAGAAATGCTTTTGGAGAAAAGCAAAATCTTTTCGTTAGGCAAGTGCATAAAATATCATTGATACAAACAGAAATATCATGTTTGTTTGCTGCAGTTCCTCTAGCTTTCTCCCTAGAAAATAGGAGTGTGTAGAGCTGGTGTCTCCATGTGGTACCAATTACTGTATCCAAGCTCAAAATAAAATGTTCACTGATAAAAACATTGAAAACAATAAATCCATTGATAATATCCAGAAAACGTAAACACAGAGGCTGTAGCAATATCTGGGATTGAGTAAGCCAAAACACAACTAGATATTTCCGGTTTCATCCAGTCATATCCGAACAAAGTGCTGTGGAATTCGTATGCAATGGACTGAGAACTTCACAGTAAAAATGGTTTTGGAGAATAGCAAAGTCTTTTCATTAGGCAAGTGCATACAATGTCATTTATACAATGAGAAATATCATGTTTGTTTGCCGCAGTTCCTCTAGCTTTCTCCCTAGAATATACGAATGTGTAGAGCTGGTGTTCCCATGATGAACCAATTAGTGTTTCAACGGTAAAAAATTAAATGTTCCCTGATAAAAACATTCAAAACAATAAAGTCCATCGATAATATCCAGAAAACACAAACACAGAAACTTTCACAATATTTCGTATTGAGTTAGCCAAAACACAACTGGATATTTCCGGTTTCATCCAGTCATATCCGGACAATGTGCTGTGGAATTCGTATGCAATGGACGGAGAAAATCACAGTAAATTGGTTTTGGAGAAAAGAAAATCTTTTCGTTAGGCAAGTGCATAAAATATCATCTATACCATCAGAAATATGTTTGTTTGCCGCAGTTCCTCTAGCTTTCCCCCTTAAAAATATGAATGTATAGAGCTGGTGTCTCCATGTGGAACCAATTAGTGTTTACAAGCACAAATTAAATGTTCCCTGATAAAAACATTCAAAACAATAAAGTCCATGGATAATATCAGGAAGACACATACACAGAGGCGGTAGCAATATCTGGGATTGAGTTAGCCAAAACAGATCCGGATAATTCCGGTTTCATCCAGTCATATCCGGACAAAGTGGTGTGGAATTCGTATGCAATGGACGGAGAAAATCACAGTAAAAATGGTTTTGGAGAAAAGCAAAGTCTTTTCGTTAGGCAAGTGCATAAAATGTCATCGATACAAACAGAAATATCATGTTTGTTTGCCGCAGTTCCTCTAGCTTTCTCCCTAGAAAATAGGAATATGTTCAGCTGGTGTCTCCATGTGGAACCAATTACTGTATCCAAGCTCAAAATAAAATGTTCCCTGCTAAAAAATATTCAAAACAATAAAGTCTGTGGATAATATCAGGAATACACAAACACAGAGGATTTAGCAATATCTGGGATTGAGTTAGCCAATACAAACCGGATATTTCCGGTTTCATCCAGTCATATCCGGAAAAAGTGGTGTGGAATTCGTATGGAATGGGCTTAGAAAATCAGAGTAGAAATGCTTTTGGAGAAAAGCAAAATCTTTTCGTTAGGCAAGTGCATAAAATATCATTGATACAAACAGAAATATCATGTTTGTTTGCTGCAGTTCCTCTAGCTTTCTCCCTAGAAAATAGGAGTGTGTAGAGCTGGTGTCTCCATGTGGTACCAATTACTGTATCCAAGCTCAAAATAAAATGTTCACTGATAAAAACATTGAAAACAATAAATCCATTGATAATATCCAGAAAACGTAAACACAGAGGCTGTAGCAATATCTGGGATTGAGTAAGCCAAAACACAACTAGATATTTCCGGTTTCATCCAGTCATATCCGAACAAAGTGCTGTGGAATTCGTATGCAATGGACTGAGAACTTCACAGTAAAAATGGTTTTGGAGAATAGCAAAGTCTTTTCATTAGGCAAGTGCATACAATGTCATTTATACAATGAGAAATATCATGTTTGTTTGCCGCAGTTCCTCTAGCTTTCTCCCTAGAATATACGAATGTGTAGAGCTGGTGTTCCCATGATGAACCAATTAGTGTTTCAACGGTAAAAAATTAAATGTTCCCTGATAAAAACATTCAAAACAATAAAGTCCATCGATAATATCCAGAAAACACAAACACAGAAACTTTCACAATATTTCGTATTGAGTTAGCCAAAACACAACTGGATATTTCCGGTTTCATCCAGTCATATCCGGACAATGTGCTGTGGAATTCGTATGCAATGGACGGAGAAAATCACAGTAAATTGGTTTTGGAGAAAAGAAAATCTTTTCGTTAGGCAAGTGCATAAAATATCATCTATACCATCAGAAATATGTTTGTTTGCCGCAGTTCCTCTAGCTTTCCCCCTTAAAAATATGAATGTATAGAGCTGGTGTCTCCATGTGGAACCAATTAGTGTTTACAAGCACAAATTAAATGTTCCCTGATAAAAACATTCAAAACAATAAAGTCCATGGATAATATCAGGAAGACACATACACAGAGGCGGTAGCAATATCTGGGATTGAGTTAGCCAAAACAGATCCGGATAATTCCGGTTTCATCCAGTCATATCCGGACAAAGTGGTGTGGAATTCGTATGCAATGGACGGAGAAAATCACAGTAAAAATGGTTTTGGAGAAAAGCAAAGTCTTTTCGTTAGGCAAGTGCATAAAATGTCATCGATACAAACAGAAATATCATGTTTGTTTGCCGCAGTTCCTCTAGATTTCTCCCTAGAAAATAGGAATATGTTCAGCTGGTGTCTCCATGTGGAACCAATTACTGTATCCAAGCTCAAAATAAAATGTTCCCTGCTAAAAAATATTCAAAACAATAAAGTCTGTGGATAATATCAGGAATACACAAACACAGAGGATTTAGCAATATCTGGGATTGAGTTAGCCAAAACAAACCGGATATTTCCGGTTTCATCCAGTCATATCCGGAAAAAGTGGTGTGGAATTCGTATGGAATGGGCTTAGAAAATCAGAGTAGAAATGCTTTTGGAGAAAAGCAAAATCTTTTCGTTAGGCAAGTGCATAAAATATCATTGATACAAACAGAAATATCATGTTTGTTTGCTGCAGTTCCTCTAGCTTTCTCCCTAGAAAATAGGAGTGTGTAGAGCTGGTGTCTCCATGTGGTACCAATTACTGTATCCAAGCTCAAAATAAAATGTTCACTGATAAAAACATTGAAAACAATAAATCCATTGATAATATCCAGAAAACGTAAACACAGAGGCTGTAGCAATATCTGGGATTGAGTAAGCCAAAACACAACTAGATATTTCCGGTTTCATCCAGTCATATCCGAACAAAGTGCTGTGGAATTCGTATGCAATGGACTGAGAACTTCACAGTAAAAATGGTTTTGGAGAATAGCAAAGTCTTTTCATTAGGCAAGTGCATACAATGTCATTTATACAATGAGAAATATCATGTTTGTTTGCCGCAGTTCCTCTAGCTTTCTCCCTAGAATATACGAATGTGTAGAGCTGGTGTTCCCATGATGAACCAATTAGTGTTTCAACGGTAAAAAATTAAATGTTCCCTGATAAAAACATTCAAAACAATAAAGTCCATCGATAATATCCAGAAAACACAAACACAGAAACTTTCACAATATTTCGTATTGAGTTAGCCAAAACACAACTGGAGATTTCCGGTTTCATCCAGTCATATCCGGACAATGTGCTGTGGAATTCGTATGCAATGGACGGAGAAAATCACAGTAAATTGGTTTTGGAGAAAAGAAAATCTTTTCGTTAGGCAAGTGCATAAAATATCATCTATACAAACAGAAATATGTTTGTTTGCCGCAGTTCCTCTAGCTTTCCCCCTTAAAAATATGAATGTATAGAGCTGGTGTCTCCATGTGGAACCAATTAGTGTTTACAAGCACAAATTAAATGTTCCCTGATAAAAACATTCAAAACAATAAAGTCCATGGATAATATCAGGAAGACACATACACAGAGGCGGTAGCAATATCTGGGATTGAGTTAGCCAAAACAGATCCGGATAATTCCAGTTTCATCCAGTCATATCCGGACAAAGTGGTGTGGAATTCGTATGCAATGGACGGAGAAAATCACAGTAAAAATGGTTTTGGAGAAAAGCAAAGTCTTTTCGTTAGGCAAGTGCATAAAATGTCATCGATACAAACAGAAATATCATGTTTATTTACCATAGTTCCTCTAGCTTTCTCCCTAGAAAATAGGAATGTGTAGAGCTGGTGTCTCCATGTGGAAACAATTAGTGTTTCCAAGCTCAAAATAAAATGTTCCCTGCTAAAAAATATTCAAAACAATAAAGTCTGTGGATAATATCAGGAATACACAAACACAGAGGATTTAGCAATATCTGGGATTGAGTTAGCCAAAACAAACCGGATATTTCCGGTTTCATCCAGTCATATCCGGAAAAAGTGGTGTGGAATTCGTATGGAATGGGCTTAGAAAATCAGAGTAGAAATGCTTTTGGAGAAAAGCAAAATCTTTTCGTTAGGCAAGTGCATAAAATATCATTGATACAAACAGAAATATCATGTTTGTTTGCTGCAGTTCCTCTAGCTTTCTCCCTAGAAAATAGGAGTGTGTAGAGCTGGTGTCTCCATGTGGTACCAATTACTGTATCCAAGCTCAAAATAAAATGTTCACTGATAAAAACATTGAAAACAATAAATCCATTGATAATATCCAGAAAACGTAAACACAGAGGCTGTAGCAATATCTGGGATTGAGTAAGCCAAAACACAACTAGATATTTCCGGTTTCATCCAGTCATATCCGAACAAAGTGCTGTGGAATTCGTATGCAATGGACTGAGAACTTCACAGTAAAAATGGTTTTGGAGAATAGCAAAGTCTTTTCATTAGGCAAGTGCATACAATGTCATTTATACAATGAGAAATATCATGTTTGCTTGCCGCAGTTCCTCTAGCTTTCTCCCTAGAATATACGAATGTGTAGAGCTGGTGTTCCCATGATGAACCAATTAGTGTTTCAACGGTAAAAAATTAAATGTTCCCTGATAAAAACATTCAAAACAATAAAGTCCATCGATAATATCCAGAAAACACAAACACAGAAACTTTCACAATATTTCGTATTGAGTTAGCCAAAACACAACTGGATATTTCCGGTTTCATCCAGTCATATCCGGACAATGTGCTGTGGAATTCGTATGCAATGGACGGAGAAAATCACAGTAAATTGGTTTTGGAGAAAAGAAAATCTTTTCGTTAGGCAAGTGCATAAAATATCATCTATACCATCAGAAATATGTTTGTTTGCCGCAGTTCCTCTAGCTTTCCCCCTTAAAAATATGAATGTATAGAGCTGGTGTCTCCATGTGGAACCAATTAGTGTTTACAAGCACAAATTAAATGTTCCCTGATAAAAACATTCAAAACAATAAAGTCCATGGATAATATCAGGAAGACACATACACAGAGGCGGTAGCAATATCTGGGATTGAGTTAGCCAAAACAGATCCGGATAATTCCGGTTTCATCCAGTCATATCCGGACAAAGTGGTGTGGAATTCGTATGCAATGGACGGAGAAAATCACAGTAAAAATGGTTTTGGAGAAAAGCAAAGTCTTTTCGTTAGGCAAGTGCATAAAATGTCATCGATACAAACAGAAATATCATGTTTGTTTGCCGCAGTTCCTCTAGCTTTCTCCCTAGAAAATAGGAATATGTTCAGCTGGTGTCTCCATGTGGAACCAATTACTGTATCCAAGCTCAAAATAAAATGTTCCCTGCTAAAAAATATTCAAAACAATAAAGTCTGTGGATAATATCAGGAATACACAAACACAGAGGATTTAGCAATATCTGGGATTGAGTTAGCCAATACAAACCGGATATTTCCGGTTTCATCCAGTCATATCCGGAAAAAGTGGTGTGGAATTCGTATGGAATGGGCTTAGAAAATCAGAGTAGAAATGCTTTTGGAGAAAAGCAAAATCTTTTCGTTAGGCAAGTGCATAAAATATCATTGATACAAACAGAAATATCATGTTTGTTTGCTGCAGTTCCTCTAGCTTTCTCCCTAGAAAATAGGAGTGTGTAGAGCTGGTGTCTCCATGTGGTACCAATTACTGTATCCAAGCTCAAAATAAAATGTTCACTGATAAAAACATTGAAAACAATAAATCCATTGATAATATCCAGAAAACGTAAACACAGAGGCTGTAGCAATATCTGGGATTGAGTAAGCCAAAACACAACTAGATATTTCCGGTTTCATCCAGTCATATCCGAACAAAGTGCTGTGGAATTCGTATGCAATGGACTGAGAACTTCACAGTAAAAATGGTTTTGGAGAATAGCAAAGTCTTTTCATTAGGCAAGTGCATACAATGTCATTTATACAATGAGAAATATCATGTTTGTTTGCCGCAGTTCCTCTAGCTTTCTCCCTAGAAAATACGAATGTGTAGAGCTGGTGTTCCCATGATGAACCAATTAGTGTTTCAACGGTAAAAAATTAAATGTTCCCTGATAAAAACATTCAAAACAATAAAGTCCATCGATAATATCCAGAAAACACAAACACAGAAACTTTCACAATATTTCGTATTGAGTTAGCCAAAACACAACTGGATATTTCCGGTTTCATCCAGTCATATCCGGACAATGTGCTGTGGAATTCGTATGCAATGGACGGAGAAAATCACAGTAAATTGGTTTTGGAGAAAAGAAAATCTTTTCGTTAGGCAAGTGCATAAAATATCATCTATACAAACAGAAATATGTTTGTTTGCCGCAGTTCCTCTAGCTTTCCCCCTTAAAAATATGAATGTATAGAGCTGGTGTCTCCATGTGGAACCAATTAGTGTTTACAAGCACAAATTAAATGTTCCCTGATAAAAACATTCAAAACAATAAAGTCCATGGATAATATCAGGAAGACACATACACAGAGGCGGTAGCAATATCTGGGATTGAGTTAGCCAAAACAGATCCGGATAATTCCGGTTTCATCCAGTCATATCCGGACAAAGTGGTGTGGAATTCGTATGCAATGGACGGAGAAAATCACAGTAAACATGGTTTTGGAGAAAAGCAAAGTCTTTTCGTTAGGCAAGTGCATAAAATGTCATCGATACAAACAGAAATATCATGTTTATTTACCATAGTTCCTCTAGCTTTCTCCCTAGAAAATAGGAATGTGTAGAGCTGGTGTCTCCATGTGGAAACAATTAGTGTTTCCAAGCTCAAAATAAAATGTACCCTGCTAAAAAATATTCAAAACAATAAAGTCTGTGGATAATATCAGGAATACACAAACACAGAGGATTTAGCAATATCTGGGATTGAGTTAGCCAAAACAAACCGGATATTTCCGGTTTCATCCAGTCATATCCGGAAAAAGTGGTGTGGAATTCGTATGGAATGGGCTTAGAAAATCAGAGTAGAAATGCTTTTGGAGAAAAGCAAAATCTTTTCGTTAGGCAAGTGCATAAAATATCATTGATACAAACAGAAATATCATGTTTGTTTGCTGCAGTTCCTCTAGCTTTCTCCCTAGAATATAGGAGTGTGTAGAGCTGGTGTCTCCATGTGGTACCAATTACTGTATCCAAGCTCAAAATAAAATGTTCACTGATAAAAACATTGAAAACAATAAATCCATTGATAATATCCAGAAAACGTAAACACAGAGGCTGTAGCAATATCTGGGATTGAGTAAGCCAAAACACAACTAGATATTTCCGGTTTCATCCAGTCATATCCGAACAAAGTGCTGTGGAATTCGTATGCAATGGACTGAGAACTTCACAGTAAAAATGGTTTTGGAGAATAGCAAAGTCTTTTCATTAGGCAAGTGCATACAATGTCATTTATACAATGAGAAATATCATGTTTGTTTGCCGCAGTTCCTCTAGCTTTCTCCCTAGAATATACGAATGTGTAGAGCTGGTGTTCCCATGATGAACCAATTAGTGTTTCAACGGTAAAAAATTAAATGTTCCCTGATAAAAACATTCAAAACAATAAAGTCCATCGATAATATCCAGAAAACACAAACACAGAAACTTTCACAATATTTCGTATTGAGTTAGCCAAAACACAACTGGATATTTCCGGTTTCATCCAGTCATATCCGGACAATGTGCTGTGGAATTCGTATGCAATGGACGGAGAAAATCACAGTAAATTGGTTTTGGAGAAAAGAAAATCTTTTCGTTAGGCAAGTGCATAAAATATCATCTATACAAACAGAAATATGTTTGTTTGCCGCAGTTCCTCTAGCTTTCCCCCTTAAAAATATGAATGTATAGAGCTGGTGTCTCCATGTGGAACCAATTAGTGTTTACAAGCACAAATTAAATGTTCCCTGATAAAAACATTCAAAACAATAAAGTCCATGGATAATATCAGGAAGACACATACACAGAGGCGGTAGCAATATCTGGGATTGAGTTAGCCAAAACAGATCCGGATAATTCCGGTTTCATCCAGTCATATCTGGACAAAGTGGTGTGGAATTCGTATGCAATGGACGGAGAAAATCACAGTAAAAATGGTTTTGGAGAAAAGCAAAGTCTTTTCGTTAGGCAAGTGCATAAAATGTCATCGATACAAACAGAAATATCATGTTTGTTTGCCGCAGTTCCTCTAGCTTTCTCCCTAGAAAATAGGAATATGTTCAGCTGGTGTCTCCATGTGGAACCAATTACTGTATCCAAGCTCAAAATAAAATGTTCCCTGCTAAAAAATATTCAAAACAATAAAGTCTGTGGATAATATCAGGAATACACAAACACAGAGGATTTAGCAATATCTGGGATTGAGTTAGCCAAAACAAACCGGATATTTCTGGTTTCATCCAGTCATATCAGGAAAAAATGGTGTGGAATTCGTATGGAATGGGCTTAGAAAATCAGAGTAGAAATGCTTTTGGAGAAAAGCAAAATCTTTTCGTTAGGCAAGTGCATAAAATATCATTGATACAAACAGAAATATCATGTTTGTTTGCTGCAGTTCCTCTAGCTTTCTCCCTAGAAAATAGGAGTGTGTAGAGCTGGTGTCTCCATGTGGTACCAATTACTGTATCCAAGCTCAAAATAAAATGTTCACTGATAAAAACATTGAAAACAATAAATCCATTGATAATATCCAGAAAACGTAAACACAGAGGCTGTAGCAATATCTGGGATTGAGTAAGCCAAAACACAACTAGATATTTCCGGTTTCATCCAGTCATATCCGAACAAAGTGCTGTGGAATTCGTATGCAATGGACTGAGAACTTCACAGTAAAAATGGTTTTGGAGAATAGCAAAGTCTTTTCATTAGGCAAGTGCATACAATGTCATTTATACAATGAGAAATATCATGTTTGTTTGCCGCAGTTCCTCTAGCTTTCTCCCTAGAAAATACGAATGTGTAGAGCTGGTGTTCCCATGATGAACCAATTAGTGTTTCAACGGTAAAAAATTAAATGTTCCCTGATAAAAACATTCAAAACAATAAAGTCCATCGATAATATCCAGAAAACACAAACACAGAAACTTTCACAATATTTCGTATTGAGTTAGCCAAAACACAACTGGATATTTCCGGTTTCATCCAGTCATATCCGGACAATGTGCTGTGGAATTCGTATGCAATGGACGGAGAAAATCACAGTAAATTGGTTTTGGAGAAAAGAAAATCTTTTCGTTAGGCAAGTGCATAAAATATCATCTATACAAACAGAAATATGTTTGTTTGCCGCAGTTCCTCTAGCTTTCCCCCTTAAAAATATGAATGTATAGAGCTGGTGTCTCCATGTGGAACCAATTAGTGTTTACAAGCACAAATTAAATGTTCCCTGATAAAAACATTCAAAACAATAAAGTCCATGGATAATATCAGGAAGACACATACACAGAGGCGGTAGCAATATCTGGGATTGAGTTAGCCAAAACAGATCCGGATAATTCCGGTTTCATCCAGTCATATCCGGACAAAGTGGTGTGGAATTCGTATGCAATGGACGGAGAAAATCACAGTAAAAATGGTTTTGGAGAAAAGCAAAGTCTTTTCGTTAGGCAAGTGCATAAAATGTCATCGATACAAACAGAAATATCATGTTTGTTTGCCGCAGTTCCTCTAGCTTTCTCCCTAGAAAATATGAATATGTTCAGCTGGTGTCTCCATGTGGAACCAATTACTGTATCCAAGCTCAAAATAAAATGTTCCCTGCTAAAAAATATTCAAAACAATAAAGTCTGTGGATAATATCAGGAATACACAAACACAGAGGATTTAGCAATATCTGGGATTGAGTTAGCCAATACAAACCGGATATTTCCGGTTTCATCCAGTCATATCCGGAAAAAGTGGTGTGGAATTCGTATGGAATGGGCTTAGAAAATCAGAGTAGAAATGCTTTTGGAGAAAAGCAAAATCTTTTCGTTAGGCAAGTGCATAAAATATCATTGATACAAACAGAAATATCATGTTTGTTTGCTGCAGTTCCTCTAGCTTTCTCCCTAGAAAATAGGAGTGTGTAGAGCTGGTGTCTCCATGTGGTACCAATTACTGTATCCAAGCTCAAAATAAAATGTTCACTGATAAAAACATTGAAAACAATAAATCCATTGATAATATCCAGAAAACGTAAACACAGAGGCTGTAGCAATATCTGGGATTGAGTAAGCCAAAACACAACTAGATATTTCCGGTTTCATCCAGTCATATCCGAACAAAGTGCTGTGGAATTCGTATGCAATGGACTGAGAACTTCACAGTAAAAATGGTTTTGGAGAATAGCAAAGTCTTTTCATTAGGCAAGTGCATACAATGTCATTTATACAATGAGAAATATCATGTTTGTTTGCCGCAGTTCCTCTAGCTTTCTCCCTAGAATATACGAATGTGTAGAGCTGGTGTTCCCATGATGAACCAATTAGTGTTTCAACGGTAAAAAATTAAATGTTCCCTGATAAAAACATTCAAAACAATAAAGTCCATCGATAATATCCAGAAAACACAAACACAGAAACTTTCACAATATTTCGTATTGAGTTAGCCAAAACACAACTGGATATTTCCGGTTTCATCCAGTCATATCCGGACAATGTGCTGTGGAATTCGTATGCAATGGACGGAGAAAATCACAGTAAATTGGTTTTGGAGAAAAGAAAATCTTTTCGTTAGGCAAGTGCATAAAATATCATCTATACCATCAGAAATATGTTTGTTTGCCGCAGTTCCTCTAGCTTTCCCCCTTAAAAATATGAATGTATAGAGCTGGTGTCTCCATGTGGAACCAATTAGTGTTTACAAGCACAAATTAAATGTTCCCTGATAAAAACATTCAAAACAATAAAGTCCATGGATAATATCAGGAAGACACATACACAGAGGCGGTAGCAATATCTGGGATTGAGTTAGCCAAAACAG
The DNA here is from genome assembly GCF_033115175.1 of Lepus europaeus. NCBI lineage: Eukaryota > Metazoa > Chordata > Mammalia > Lagomorpha > Leporidae > Lepus > Lepus europaeus. Next base: position 28,891 of record NW_026909331.1, on the reverse strand, counting down.
ATCCGGATAATTCCGGTTTCATCCAGTCATATCCGGACAAAGTGGTGTGGAATTCGTATGCAATGGACGGAGAAAATCACAGTAAAAATGGTTTTGGAGAAAAGCAAAGTCTTTTCGTTAGGCAAGTGCATAAAATGTCATCGATACAAACAGAAATATCATGTTTGTTTGCCGCAGTTCCTCTAGCTTTCTCCCTAGAAAATAGGAATATGTTCAGCTGGTGTCTCCATGTGGAACCAATTACTGTATCCAAGCTCAAAATAAAATGTTCCCTGCTAAAAAATATTCAAAACAATAAAGTCTGTGGATAATATCAGGAATACACAAACACAGAGGATTTAGCAATATCTGGGATTGAGTTAGCCAAAACAAACCGGATATTTCTGGTTTCATCCAGTCATATCCGGAAAAAGTGGTGTGGAATTCGTATGGAATGGGCTTAGAAAATCAGAGTAGAAATGCTTTTGGAGAAAAGCAAAATCTTTTCGTTAGGCAAGTGCATAAAATATCATTGATACAAACAGAAATATCATGTTTGTTTGCTGCAGTTCCTCTAGCTTTCTCCCTAGAAAATAGGAGTGTGTAGAGCTGGTGTCTCCATGTGGTACCAATTACTGTATCCAAGCTCAAAATAAAATGTTCACTGATAAAAACATTGAAAACAATAAATCCATTGATAATATCCAGAAAACGTAAACACAGAGGCTGTAGCAATATCTGGGATTGAGTAAGCCAAAACACAACTAGATATTTCCGGTTTCATCCAGTCATATCCGAACAAAGTGCTGTGGAATTCGTATGCAATGGACTGAGAACTTCACAGTAAAAATGGTTTTGGAGAATAGCAAAGTCTTTTCATTAGGCAAGTGCATACAATGTCATTTATACAATGAGAAATATCATGTTTGTTTGCCGCAGTTCCTCTAGCTTTCTCCCTAGAAAATACGAATGTGTAGAGCTGGTGTTCCCATGATGAACCAATTAGTGTTTCAACGGTAAAAAATTAAATGTTCCCTGATAAAAACATTCAAAACAATAAAGTCCATCGATAATATCCAGAAAACACAAACACAGAAACTTTCACAATATTTCGTATTGAGTTAGCCAAAACACAACTGGATATTTCCGGTTTCATCCAGTCATATCCGGACAATGTGCTGTGGAATTCGTATGCAATGGACGGAGAAAATCACAGTAAATTGGTTTTGGAGAAAAGAAAATCTTTTCGTTAGGCAAGTGCATAAAATATCATCTATACAAACAGAAATATGTTTGTTTGCCGCAGTTCCTCTAGCTTTCCCCCTTAAAAATATGAATGTATAGAGCTGGTGTCTCCATGTGGAACCAATTAGTGTTTACAAGCACAAATTAAATGTTCCCTGATAAAAACATTCAAAACAATAAAGTCCATGGATAATATCAGGAAGACACATACACAGAGGCGGTAGCAATATCTGGGATTGAGTTAGCCAAAACAGATCCGGATAATTCCGGTTTCATCCAGTCATATCCGGACAAAGTGGTGTGGAATTCGTATGCAATGGACGGAGAAAATCACAGTAAAAATGGTTTTGGAGAAAAGCAAAGTCTTTTCGTTAGGCAAGTGCATAAAATGTCATCGATACAAACAGAAATATCATGTTTGTTTGCCGCAGTTCCTCTAGCTTTCTCCCTAGAAAATATGAATATGTTCAGCTGGTGTCTCCATGTGGAACCAATTACTGTATCCAAGCTCAAAATAAAATGTTCCCTGCTAAAAAATATTCAAAACAATAAAGTCTGTGGATAATATCAGGAATACACAAACACAGAGGATTTAGCAATATCTGGGATTGAGTTAGCCAATACAAACCGGATATTTCCGGTTTCATCCAGTCATATCCGGAAAAAGTGGTGTGGAATTCGTATGGAATGGGCTTAGAAAATCAGAGTAGAAATGCTTTTGGAGAAAAGCAAAATCTTTTCGTTAGGCAAGTGCATAAAATATCATTGATACAAACAGAAATATCATGTTTGTTTGCTGCAGTTCCTCTAGCTTTCTCCCTAGAAAATAGGAGTGTGTAGAGCTGGTGTCTCCATGTGGTACCAATTACTGTATCCAAGCTCAAAATAAAATGTTCACTGATAAAAACATTGAAAACAATAAATCCATTGATAATATCCAGAAAACGTAAACACAGAGGCTGTAGCAATATCTGGGATTGAGTAAGCCAAAACACAACTAGATATTTCCGGTTTCATCCAGTCATATCCGAACAAAGTGCTGTGGAATTCGTATGCAATGGACTGAGAACTTCACAGTAAAAATGGTTTTGGAGAATAGCAAAGTCTTTTCATTAGGCAAGTGCATACAATGTCATTTATACAATGAGAAATATCATGTTTGTTTGCCGCAGTTCCTCTAGCTTTCTCCCTAGAATATACGAATGTGTAGAGCTGGTGTTCCCATGATGAACCAATTAGTGTTTCAACGGTAAAAAATTAAATGTTCCCTGATAAAAACATTCAAAACAATAAAGTCCATCGATAATATCCAGAAAACACAAACACAGAAACTTTCACAATATTTCGTATTGAGTTAGCCAAAACACAACTGGATATTTCCGGTTTCATCCAGTCATATCCGGACAATGTGCTGTGGAATTCGTATGCAATGGACGGAGAAAATCACAGTAAATTGGTTTTGGAGAAAAGAAAATCTTTTCGTTAGGCAAGTGCATAAAATATCATCTATACAAACAGAAATATGTTTGTTTGCCGCAGTTCCTCTAGCTTTCCCCCTTAAAAATATGAATGTATAGAGCTGGTGTCTCCATGTGGAACCAATTAGTGTTTACAAGCACAAATTAAATGTTCCCTGATAAAAACATTCAAAACAATAAAGTCCATGGATAATATCAGGAAGACACATACACAGAGGCGGTAGCAATATCTGGGATTGAGTTAGCCAAAACAGATCCGGATAATTCCGGTTTCATCCAGTCATATCCGGACAAAGTGGTGTGGAATTCGTATGCAATGGACAGAGAAAATCACAGTAAAAATGGTTTTGGAGAAAAGCAAAGTCTTTTCGTTAGGCAAGTGCATAAAATGTCATCGATACAAACAGAAATATCATGTTTGTTTGCCGCAGTTCCTCTAGCTTTCTCCCTAGAAAATATGAATATGTTCAGCTGGTGTCTCCATGTGGAACCAATTACTGTATCCAAGCTCAAAATAAAATGTTCCCTGCTAAAAAATATTCAAAACAATAAAGTCTGTGGATAATATCAGGAATACACAAACACAGAGGATTTAGCAATATCTGGGATTGAGTTAGCCAATACAAACCGGATATTTCCGGTTTCATCCAGTCATATCCGGAAAAAGTGGTGTGGAATTCGTATGGAATGGGCTTAGAAAATCAGAGTAGAAATGCTTTTGGAGAAAAGCAAAATCTTTTCGTTAGGCAAGTGCATAAAATATCATTGATACAAACAGAAATATCATGTTTGTTTGCTGCAGTTCCTCTAGCTTTCTCCCTAGAAAATAGGAGTGTGTAGAGCTGGTGTCTCCATGTGGTACCAATTACTGTATCCAAGCTCAAAATAAAATGTTCACTGATAAAAACATTGAAAACAATAAATCCATTGATAATATCCAGAAAACGTAAACACAGAGGCTGTAGCAATATCTGGGATTGAGTAAGCCAAAACACAACTAGATATTTCCGGTTTCATCCAGTCATATCCGAACAAAGTGCTGTGGAATTCGTATGCAATGGACTGAGAACTTCACAGTAAAAATGGTTTTGGAGAATAGCAAAGTCTTTTCATTAGGCAAGTGCATACAATGTCATTTATACAATGAGAAATATCATGTTTGTTTGCCGCAGTTCCTCTAGCTTTCTCCCTAGAATATACGAATGTGTAGAGCTGGTGTTCCCATGATGAACCAATTAGTGTTTCAACGGTAAAAAATTAAATGTTCCCTGATAAAAACATTCAAAACAATAAAGTCCATCGATAATATCCAGAAAACACAAACACAGAAACTTTCACAATATTTCGTATTGAGTTAGCCAAAACACAACTGGATATTTCCGGTTTCATCCAGTCATATCCGGACAATGTGCTGTGGAATTCGTATGCAATGGACGGAGAAAATCACAGTAAATTGGTTTTGGAGAAAAGAAAATCTTTTCGTTAGGCAAGTGCATAAAATATCATCTATACAAACAGAAATATGTTTGTTTGCCGCAGTTCCTCTAGCTTTCCCCCTTAAAAATATGAATGTATAGAGCTGGTGTCTCCATGTGGAACCAATTAGTGTTTACAAGCACAAATTAAATGTTCCCTGATAAAAACATTCAAAACAATAAAGTCCATGGATAATATCAGGAAGACACATACACAGAGGCGGTAGCAATATCTGGGATTGAGTTAGCCAAAACAGATCCGGATAATTCCGGTTTCATCCAGTCATATCCGGACAAAGTGGTGTGGAATTCGTATGCAATGGACGGAGAAAATCACAGTAAAAATGGTTTTGGAGAAAAGCAAAGTCTTTTCGTTAGGCAAGTGCATAAAATGTCATCGATACAAACAGAAATATCATGTTTGTTTGCCGCAGTTCCTCTAGCTTTCTCCCTAGAAAATAGGAATATGTTCAGCTGGTGTCTCCATGTGGAACCAATTACTGTATCCAAGCTCAAAATAAAATGTTCCCTGCTAAAAAATATTCAAAACAATAAAGTCTGTGGATAATATCAGGAATACACAAACACAGAGGATTTAGCAATATCTGGGATTGAGTTAGCCAAAACAAACCGGATATTTCTGGTTTCATCCAGTCATATCCGGAAAAAGTGGTGTGGAATTCGTATGGAATGGGCTTAGAAAATCAGAGTAGAAATGCTTTTGGAGAAAAGCAAAATCTTTTCGTTAGGCAAGTGCATAAAATATCATTGATACAAACAGAAATATCATGTTTGTTTGCTGCAGTTCCTCTAGCTTTCTCCCTAGAAAATAGGAGTGTGTAGAGCTGGTGTCTCCATGTGGTACCAATTACTGTATCCAAGCTCAAAATAAAATGTTCACTGATAAAAACATTGAAAACAATAAATCCATTGATAATATCCAGAAAACGTAAACACAGAGGCTGTAGCAATATCTGGGATTGAGTAAGCCAAAACACAACTAGATATTTCCGGTTTCATCCAGTCATATCCGAACAAAGTGCTGTGGAATTCGTATGCAATGGACTGAGAACTTCACAGTAAAAATGGTTTTGGAGAATAGCAAAGTCTTTTCATTAGGCAAGTGCATACAATGTCATTTATACAATGAGAAATATCATGTTTGTTTGCCGCAGTTCCTCTAGCTTTCTCCCTAGAAAATACGAATGTGTAGAGCTGGTGTTCCCATGATGAACCAATTAGTGTTTCAACGGTAAAAAATTAAATGTTCCCTGATAAAAACATTCAAAACAATAAAGTCCATCGATAATATCCAGAAAACACAAACACAGAAACTTTCACAATATTTCGTATTGAGTTAGCCAAAACACAACTGGATATTTCCGGTTTCATCCAGTCATATCCGGACAATGTGCTGTGGAATTCGTATGCAATGGACGGAGAAAATCACAGTAAATTGGTTTTGGAGAAAAGAAAATCTTTTCGTTAGGCAAGTGCATAAAATATCATCTATACAAACAGAAATATGTTTGTTTGCCGCAGTTCCTCTAGCTTTCCCCCTTAAAAATATGAATGTATAGAGCTGGTGTCTCCATGTGGAACCAATTAGTGTTTACAAGCACAAATTAAATGTTCCCTGATAAAAACATTCAAAACAATAAAGTCCATGGATAATATCAGGAAGACACATACACAGAGGCGGTAGCAATATCTGGGATTGAGTTAGCCAAAACAGATCCGGATAATTCCGGTTTCATCCAGTCATATCCGGACAAAGTGGTGTGGAATTCGTATGCAATGGACAGAGAAAATCACAGTAAAAATGGTTTTGGAGAAAAGCAAAGTCTTTTCGTTAGGCAAGTGCATAAAATGTCATCGATACAAACAGAAATATCATGTTTGTTTGCCGCAGTTCCTCTAGCTTTCTCCCTAGAAAATAGGAATATGTTCAGCTGGTGTCTCCATGTGGAACCAATTACTGTATCCAAGCTCAAAATAAAATGTTCCCTGCTAAAAAATATTCAAAACAATAAAGTCTGTGGATAATATCAGGAATACACAAACACAGAGGATTTAGCAATATCTGGGATTGAGTTAGCCAATACAAACCGGATATTTCCGGTTTCATCCAGTCATATCCGGAAAAAGTGGTGTGGAATTCGTATGGAATGGGCTTAGAAAATCAGAGTAGAAATGCTTTTGGAGAAAAGCAAAATCTTTTCGTTAGGCAAGTGCATAAAATATCATTGATACAAACAGAAATATCATGTTTGTTTGCTGCAGTTCCTCTAGCTTTCTCCCTAGAAAATAGGAGTGTGTAGAGCTGGTGTCTCCATGTGGTACCAATTACTGTATCCAAGCTCAAAATAAAATGTTCACTGATAAAAACATTGAAAACAATAAATCCATTGATAATATCCAGAAAACGTAAACACAGAGGCTGTAGCAATATCTGGGATTGAGTAAGCCAAAACACAACTAGATATTTCCGGTTTCATCCAGTCATATCCGAACAAAGTGCTGTGGAATTCGTATGCAATGGACTGAGAACTTCACAGTAAAAATGGTTTTGGAGAATAGCAAAGTCTTTTCATTAGGCAAGTGCATACAATGTCATTTATACAATGAGAAATATCATGTTTGTTTGCCGCAGTTCCTCTAGCTTTCTCCCTAGAATATACGAATGTGTAGAGCTGGTGTTCCCATGATGAACCAATTAGTGTTTCAACGGTAAAAAATTAAATGTTCCCTGATAAAAACATTCAAAACAATAAAGTCCATCGATAATATCCAGAAAACACAAACACAGAAACTTTCACAATATTTCGTATTGAGTTAGCCAAAACACAACTGGATATTTCCGGTTTCATCCAGTCATATCCGGACAATGTGCTGTGGAATTCGTATGCAATGGACGGAGAAAATCACAGTAAATTGGTTTTGGAGAAAAGAAAATCTTTTCGTTAGGCAAGTGCATAAAATACCATCTATACCATCAGAAATATGTTTGTTTGCCGCAGTTCCTCTAGCTTTCCCCCTTAAAAATATGAATGTATAGAGCTGGTGTCTCCATGTGGAACCAATTAGTGTTTACAAGCACAAATTAAATGTTCCCTGATAAAAACATTCAAAACAATAAAGTCTATGGATAATATCAGGAAGACACATACACAGAGGCGGTAGCAATATCTGGGATTGAGTTAGCCAAAACAGATCCGGATAATTCCGGTTTCATCCAGTCATATCCGGACAAAGTGGTGTGGAATTCGTATGCAATGGATGGAGAAAATCACAGTAAAAATGGTTTTGGAGAAAAGCAAAGTCTTTTCGTTAGGCAAGTGCATAAAATGTCATCGATACAAACAGAAATATCATGTTTGTTTGCCGCAGTTCCTCTAGCTTTCTCCCTAGAAAATAGGAATATGTTCAGCTGGTGTCTCCATGTGGAACCAATTACTGTATCCAAGCTCAAAATAAAATGTTCCCTGCTAAAAAATATTCAAAACAATAAAGTCTGTGGATAATATCAGGAATACACAAACACAGAGGATTTAGCAATATCTGGGATTGAGTTAGCCAATACAAACCGGATATTTCCGGTTTCATCCAGTCATATCCGGAAAAAGTGGTGTGGAATTCGTATGGAATGGGCTTAGAAAATCAGAGTAGAAATGCTTTTGGAGAAAAGCAAAATCTTTTCGTTAGGCAAGTGCATAAAATATCATTGATACAAACAGAAATATCATGTTTGTTTGCTGCAGTTCCTCTAGCTTTCTCCCTAGAAAATAGGAGTGTGTAGAGCTGGTGTCTCCATGTGGTACCAATTACTGTATCCAAGCTCAAAATAAAATGTTCACTGATAAAAACATTGAAAACAATAAATCCATTGATAATATCCAGAAAACGTAAACACAGAGGCTGTAGCAATATCTGGGATTGAGTAAGCCAAAACACAACTAGATATTTCCGGTTTCATCCAGTCATATCCGAACAAAGTGCTGTGGAATTCGTATGCAATGGACTGAGAACTTCACAGTAAAAATGGTTTTGGAGAATAGCAAAGTCTTTTCATTAGGCAAGTGCATACAATGTCATTTATACAATGAGAAATATCATGTTTGTTTGCCGCAGTTCCTCTAGCTTTCTCCCTAGAAAATACGAATGTGTAGAGCTGGTGTTCCCATGATGAACCAATTAGTGTTTCAACGGTAAAAAATTAAATGTTCCCTGATAAAAACATTCAAAACAATAAAGTCCATCGATAATATCCAGAAAACACAAACACAGAAACTTTCACAATATTTCGTATTGAGTTAGCCAAAACACAACTGGATATTTCCGGTTTCATCCAGTCATATCCGGACAATGTGCTGTGGAATTCGTATGCAATGGACGGAGAAAATCACAGTAAATTGGTTTTGGAGAAAAGAAAATCTTTTCGTTAGGCAAGTGCATAAAATATCATCTATACAAACAGAAATATGTTTGTTTGCCGCAGTTCCTCTAGCTTTCCCCCTTAAAAATATGAATGTATAGAGCTGGTGTCTCCATGTGGAACCAATTAGTGTTTACAAGCACAAATTAAATGTTCCCTGATAAAAACATTCAAAACAATAAAGTCCATGGATAATATCAGGAAGACACATACACAGAGGCGGTAGCAATATCTGGGATTGAGTTAGCCAAAACAGATCCGGATAATTCCGGTTTCATCCAGTCATATCCGGACAAAGTGGTGTGGAATTCGTATGCAATGGACAGAGAAAATCACAGTAAAAATGGTTTTGGAGAAAAGCAAAGTCTTTTCGTTAGGCAAGTGCATAAAATGTCATCGATACAAACAGAAATATCATGTTTGTTTGCCGCAGTTCCTCTAGCTTTCTCCCTAGAAAATAGGAATATGTTCAGCTGGTGTCTCCATGTGGAACCAATTACTGTATCCAAGCTCAAAATAAAATGTTCCCTGCTAAAAAATATTCAAAACAATAAAGTCTGTGGATAATATCAGGAATACACAAACACAGAGGATTTAGCAATATCTGGGATTGAGTTAGCCAAAACAAACCGGATATTTCTGGTTTCATCCAGTCATATCCGGAAAAAGTGGTGTGGAATTCGTATGGAATGGGCTTAGAAAATCAGAGTAGAAATGCTTTTGGAGAAAAGCAAAATCTTTTCGTTAGGCAAGTGCATAAAATATCATTGATACAAACAGAAATATCATGTTTGTTTGCTGCAGTTCCTCTAGCTTTCTCCCTAGAAAATAGGAGTGTGTAGAGCTGGTGTCTCCATGTGGTACCAATTACTGTATCCAAGCTCAAAATAAAATGTTCACTGATAAAAACATTGAAAACAATAAATCCATTGATAATATCCAGAAAACGTAAACACAGAGGCTGTAGCAATATCTGGGATTGAGTAAGCCAAAACACAACTAGATATTTCCGGTTTCATCCAGTCATATCCGAACAAAGTGCTGTGGAATTCGTATGCAATGGACTGAGAACTTCACAGTAAAAATGGTTTTGGAGAATAGCAAAGTCTTTTCATTAGGCAAGTGCATACAATGTCATTTATACAATGAGAAATATCATGTTTGTTTGCCGCAGTTCCTCTAGCTTTCTCCCTAGAAAATACGAATGTGTAGAGCTGGTGTTCCCATGATGAACCAATTAGTGTTTCAACGGTAAAAAATTAAATGTTCCCTGATAAAAACATTCAAAACAATAAAGTCCATCGATAATATCCAGAAAACACAAACACAGAAACTTTCACAATATTTCGTATTGAGTTAGCCAAAACACAACTGGATATTTCCGGTTTCATCCAGTCATATCCGGACAATGTGCTGTGGAATTCGTATGCAATGGATGGAGAAAATCACAGTAAATTGGTTTTGGAGAAAAGAAAATCTTTTCGTTAGGCAAGTGCATAAAATATCATCTATACAAACAGAAATATGTTTGTTTGCCGCAGTTCCTCTAGCTTTCCCCCTTAAAAATATGAATGTATAGAGCTGGTGTCTCCATGTGGAACCAATTAGTGTTTACAAGCACAAATTAAATGTTCCCTGATAAAAACATTCAAAACAATAAAGTCCATGGATAATATCAGGAAGACACATACACAGAGGCGGTAGCAATATCTGGGATTGAGTTAGCCAAAACAGATCCGGATAATTCCGGTTTCATCCAGTCATATCCGGACAAAGTGGTGTGGAATTCGTATGCAATGGACAGAGAAAATCACAGTAAAAATGGTTTTGGAGAAAAGCAAAGTCTTTTCGTTAGGCAAGTGCATAAAATGTCATCGATACAAACAGAAATATCATGTTTGTTTGCCGCAGTTCCTCTAGCTTTCTCCCTAGAAAATAGGAATATGTTCAGCTGGTGTCTCCATGTGGAACCAATTACTGTATCCAAGCTCAAAATAAAATGTTCCCTGCTAAAAAATATTCAAAACAATAAAGTCTGTGGATAATATCAGGAATACACAAACACAGAGGATTTAGCAATATCTGGGATTGAGTTAGCCAATACAAACCGGATATTTCCGGTTTCATCCAGTCATATCCGGAAAAAGTGGTGTGGAATTCGTATGGAATGGGCTTAGAAAATCAGAGTAGAAATGCTTTTGGAGAAAAGCAAAATCTTTTCGTTAGGCAAGTGCATAAAATATCATTGATACAAACAGAAATATCATGTTTGTTTGCTGCAGTTCCTCTAGCTTTCTCCCTAGAAAATAGGAGTGTGTAGAGCTGGTGTCTCCATGTGGTACCAATTACTGTATCCAAGCTCAAAATAAAATGTTCACTGATAAAAACATTGAAAACAATAAATCCATTGATAATATCCAGAAAACGTAAACACAGAGGCTGTAGCAATATCTGGGATTGAGTAAGCCAAAACACAACTAGATATTTCCGGTTTCATCCAGTCATATCCGAACAAAGTGCTGTGGAATTCGTATGCAATGGACTGAGAACTTCACAGTAAAAATGGTTTTGGAGAATAGCAAAGTCTTTTCATTAGGCAAGTGCATACAATGTCATTTATACAATGAGAAATATCATGTTTGTTTGCCGCAGTTCCTCTAGCTTTCTCCCTAGAATATACGAATGTGTAGAGCTGGTGTTCCCATGATGAACCAATTAGTGTTTCAACGGTAAAAAATTAAATGTTCCCTGATAAAAACATTCAAAACAATAAAGTCCATCGATAATATCCAGAAAACACAAACACAGAAACTTTCACAATATTTCGTATTGAGTTAGCCAAAACACAACTGGATATTTCCGGTTTCATCCAGTCATATCCGGACAATGTGCTGTGGAATTCGTATGCAATGGACGGAGAAAATCACAGTAAATTGGTTTTGGAGAAAAGAAAATCTTTTCGTTAGGCAAGTGCATAAAATACCATCTATACCATCAGAAATATGTTTGTTTGCCGCAGTTCCTCTAGCTTTCCCCCTTAAAAATATGAATGTATAGAGCTGGTGTCTCCATGTGGAACCAATTAGTGTTTACAAGCACAAATTAAATGTTCCCTGATAAAAACATTCAAAACAATAAAGTCCATGGATAATATCAGGAAGACACATACACAGAGGCGGTAGCAATATCTGGGATTGAGTTAGCCAAAACAGATCCGGATAATTCCGGTTTCATCCAGTCATATCCGGACAAAGTGGTGTGGAATTCGTATGCAATGGATGGAGAAAATCACAGTAAAAATGGTTTTGGAGAAAAGCAAAGTCTTTTCGTTAGGCAAGTGCATAAAATGTCATCGATACAAACAGAAATATCATGTTTGTTTGCCGCAGTTCCTCTAGCTTTCTCCCTAGAAAATAGGAATATGTTCAGCTGGTGTCTCCATGTGGAACCAATTACTGTATCCAAGCTCAAAATAAAATGTTCCCTGCTAAAAAATATTCAAAACAATAAAGTCTGTGGATAATATCAGGAATACACAAACACAGAGGATTTAGCAATATCTGGGATTGAGTTAGCCAAAACAAACCGGATATTTCCGGTTTCATCCAGTCATATCCGGAAAAAGTGGTGTGGAATTCGTATGGAATGGGCTTAGAAAATCAGAGTAGAAATGCTTTTGGAGAAAAGCAAAATCTTTTCGTTAGGCAAGTGCATAAAATATCATTGATACAAACAGAAATATCATGTTTGTTTGCTGCAGTTCCTCTAGCTTTCTCCCTAGAAAATAGGAGTGTGTAGAGCTGGTGTCTCCATGTGGTACCAATTACTGTATCCAAGCTCAAAATAAAATGTTCACTGATAAAAACATTGAAAACAATAAATCCATTGATAATATCCAGAAAACGTAAACACAGAGGCTGTAGCAATATCTGGGATTGAGTAAGCCAAAACACAACTAGATATTTCCGGTTTCATCCAGTCATATCCGAACAAAGTGCTGTGGAATTCGTATGCAATGGACTGAGAACTTCACAGTAAAAATGGTTTTGGAGAATAGCAAAGTCTTTTCATTAGGCAAGTGCATACAATGTCATTTATACAATGAGAAATATCATGTTTGTTTGCCGCAGTTCCTCTAGCTTTCTCCCTAGAAAATACGAATGTGTAGAGCTGGTGTTCCCATGATGAACCAATTAGTGTTTCAACGGTAAAAAATTAAATGTTCCCTGATAAAAACATTCAAAACAATAAAGTCCATCGATAATATCCAGAAAACACAAACACAGAAACTTTCACAATATTTCGTATTGAGTTAGCCAAAACACAACTGGAGATTTCCGGTTTCATCCAGTCATATCCGGACAATGTGCTGTGGAATTCGTATGCAATGGACGGAGAAAATCACAGTAAATTGGTTTTGGAGAAAAGAAAATCTTTTCGTTAGGCAAGTGCATAAAATATCATCTATACAAACAGAAATATGTTTGTTTGCCGCAGTTCCTCTAGCTTTCCCCCTTAAAAATATGAATGTATAGAGCTGGTGTCTCCATGTGGAACCAATTAGTGTTTACAAGCACAAATTAAATGTTCCCTGATAAAAACATTCAAAACAATAAAGTCCATGGATAATATCAGGAAGACACATACACAGAGGCGGTAGCAATATCTGGGATTGAGTTAGCCAAAACAGATCCGGATAATTCCGGTTTCATCCAGTCATATCCGGACAAAGTGGTGTGGAATTCGTATGCAATGGACGGAGAAAATCACAGTAAAAATGGTTTTGGAGAAAAGCAAAGTCTTTTCGTTAGGCAAGTGCATAAAATGTCATCGATACAAACAGAAATATCATGTTTATTTACCATAGTTCCTCTAGCTTTCTCCCTAGAAAATAGGAATGTGTAGAGCTGGTGTCTCCATGTGGAAACAATTAGTGTTTCCAAGCTCAAAATAAAATGTACCCTGCTAAAAAATATTCAAAACAATAAAGTCTGTGGATAATATCAGGAATACACAAACACAGAGGATTTAGCAATATCTGGGATTGAGTTAGCCAAAACAAACCGGATATTTCCGGTTTCATCCAGTCATATCCGGAAAAAGTGGTGTGGAATTCGTATGGAATGGGCTTAGAAAATCAGAGTAGAAATGATTTTGGAGAAAAGCAAAATCTTTTCGTTAGGCAAGTGCATAAAATATCATTGATACAAACAGAAATATCATGTTTGTTTGCTGCAGTTCCTCTAGCTTTCTCCCTAGAATATAGGAGTGTGTAGAGCTGGTGTCTCCATGTGGTACCAATTACTGTATCCAAGCTCAAAATAAAATGTTCACTGATAAAAACATTGAAAACAATAAATCCATTGATAATATCCAGAAAACGTAAACACAGAGGCTGTAGCAATATCTGGGATTGAGTAAGCCAAAACACAACTAGATATTTCCGGTTTCATCCAGTCATATCCGAACAAAGTGCTGTGGAATTCGTATGCAATGGACTGAGAACTTCACAGTAAAAATGGTTTTGGAGAATAGCAAAGTCTTTTCATTAGGCAAGTGCATACAATGTCATTTATACAATGAGAAATATCATGTTTGTTTGCCGCAGTTCCTCTAGCTTTCTCCCTAGAATATACGAATGTGTAGAGCTGGTGTTCCCATGATGAACCAATTAGTGTTTCAACGGTAAAAAATTAAATGTTCCCTGATAAAAACATTCAAAACAATAAAGTCCATCGATAATATCCAGAAAACACAAACACAGAAACTTTCACAATATTTCGTATTGAGTTAGCCAAAACACAACTGGATATTTCCGGTTTCATCCAGTCATATCCGGACAATGTGCTGTGGAATTCGTATGCAATGGACGGAGAAAATCACAGTAAATTGGTTTTGGAGAAAAGAAAATCTTTTCGTTAGGCAAGTGCATAAAATATCATCTATACAAACAGAAATATGTTTGTTTGCCGCAGTTCCTCTAGCTTTCCCCCTTAAAAATATGAATGTATAGAGCTGGTGTCTCCATGTGGAACCAATTAGTGTTTACAAGCACAAATTAAATGTTCCCTGATAAAAACATTCAAAACAATAAAGTCCATGGATAATATCAGGAAGACACATACACAGAGGCGGTAGCAATATCTGGGATTGAGTTAGCCAAAACAGATCCGGATAATTCCGGTTTCATCCAGTCATATCCGGACAAAGTGGTGTGGAATTCGTATGCAATGGACGGAGAAAATCACAGTAAAAATGGTTTTGGAGAAAAGCAAAGTCTTTTCGTTAGGCAAGTGCATAAAATGTCATCGATACAAACAGAAATATCATGTTTGTTTGCCGCAGTTCCTCTAGCTTTCTCCCTAGAAAATAGGAATGTGTAGAGCTGGTGTCTCCATGTGGAAACAATTAGTGTTTCCAAGCTCAAAATAAAATGTACCCTGCTAAAAAATATTCAAAACAATAAAGTCTGTGGATAATATCAGGAATACACAAACACAGAGGATTTAGCAATATCTGGGATTGAGTTAGCCAAAACAAACCGGATATTTCCGGTTTCATCCAGTCATATCCGGAAAAAGTGGTGTGGAATTCGTATGGAATGGGCTTAGAAAATCAGAGTAGAAATGCTTTTGGAGAAAAGCAAAATCTTTTCGTTAGGCAAGTGCATAAAATATCATTGATACAAACAGAAATATCATGTTTGTTTGCTGCAGTTCCTCTAGCTTTCTCCCTAGAATATAGGAGTGTGTAGAGCTGGTGTCTCCATGTGGTACCAATTACTGTATCCAAGCTCAAAATAAAATGTTCACTGATAAAAACATTGAAAACAATAAATCCATTGATAATATCCAGAAAACGTAAACACAGAGGCTGTAGCAATATCTGGGATTGAGTAAGCCAAAACACAACTAGATATTTCCGGTTTCATCCAGTCATATCCGAACAAAGTGCTGTGGAATTCGTATGCAATGGACTGAGAACTTCACAGTAAAAATGGTTTTGGAGAATAGCAAAGTCTTTTCATTAGGCAAGTGCATACAATGTCATTTATACAATGAGAAATATCATGTTTGTTTGCCGCAGTTCCTCTAGCTTTCTCCCTAGAATATACGAATGTGTAGAGCTGGTGTTCCCATGATGAACCAATTAGTGTTTCAACGGTAAAAAATTAAATGTTCCCTGATAAAAACATTCAAAACAATAAAGTCCATCGATAATATCCAGAAAACACAAACACAGAAACTTTCACAATATTTCGTATTGAGTTAGCCAAAACACAACTGGATATTTCCGGTTTCATCCAGTCATATCCGGACAATGTGCTGTGGAATTCGTATGCAATGGACGGAGAAAATCACAGTAAATTGGTTTTGGAGAAAAGAAAATCTTTTCGTTAGGCAAGTGCATAAAATATCATCTATACAAACAGAAATATGTTTGTTTGCCGCAGTTCCTCTAGCTTTCCCCCTTAAAAATATGAATGTATAGAGCTGGTGTCTCCATGTGGAACCAATTAGTGTTTACAAGCACAAATTAAATGTTCCCTGATAAAAACATTCAAAACAATAAAGTCCATGGATAATATCAGGAAGACACATACACAGAGGCGGTAGCAATATCTGGGATTGAGTTAGCCAAAACAGATCCGGATAATTCCGGTTTCATCCAGTCATATCCGGACAAAGTGGTGTGGAATTCGTATGCAATGGACGGAGAAAATCACAGTAAAAATGGTTTTGGAGAAAAGCAAAGTCTTTTCGTTAGGCAAGTGCATAAAATGTCATCGATACAAATAGAAATATCATGTTTGTTTGCCGCAGTTCCTCTAGCTTTCTCCCTAGAAAATAGGAATATGTTCAGCTGGTGTCTCCATGTGGAACCAATTACTGTATCCAAGCTCAAAATAAAATGTTCCCTGCTAAAAAATATTCAAAACAATAAAGTCTGTGGATAATATCAGGAATACACAAACACAGAGGATTTAGCAATATCTGGGATTGAGTTAGCCAAAACAAACCGGATATTTCCGGTTTCATCCAGTCATATCCGGAAAAAGTGGTGTGGAATTCGTATGGAATGGGCTTAGAAAATCAGAGTAGAAATGCTTTTGGAGAAAAGCAAAATCTTTTCGTTAGGCAAGTGCATAAAATATCATTGATACAAACAGAAATATCATGTTTGTTTGCTGCAGTTCCTCTAGCTTTCTCCCTAGAAAATAGGAGTGTGTAGAGCTGGTGTCTCCATGTGGTACCAATTACTGTATCCAAGCTCAAAATAAAATGTTCACTGATAAAAACATTGAAAACAATAAATCCATTGATAATATCCAGAAAACGTAAACACAGAGGCTGTAGCAATATCTGGGATTGAGTAAGCCAAAACACAACTAGATATTTCCGGTTTCATCCAGTCATATCCGAACAAAGTGCTGTGGAATTCGTATGCAATGGACTGAGAACTTCACAGTAAAAATGGTTTTGGAGAATAGCAAAGTCTTTTCATTAGGCAAGTGCATACAATGTCATTTATACAATGAGAAATATCATGTTTGTTTGCCGCAGTTCCTCTAGCTTTCTCCCTAGAATATACGAATGTGTAGAGCTGGTGTTCCCATGATGAACCAATTAGTGTTTCAACGGTAAAAAATTAAATGTTCCCTGATAAAAACATTCAAAACAATAAAGTCCATCGATAATATCCAGAAAACACAAACACAGAAACTTTCACAATATTTCGTATTGAGTTAGCCAAAACACAACTGGATATTTCCGGTTTCATCCAGTCATATCCGGACAATGTGCTGTGGAATTCGTATGCAATGGACGGAGAAAATCACAGTAAATTGGTTTTGGAGAAAAGAAAATCTTTTCGTTAGGCAAGTGCATAAAATACCATCTATACCATCAGAAATATGTTTGTTTGCCGCAGTTCCTCTAGCTTTCCCCCTTAAAAATATGAATGTATAGAGCTGGTGTCTCCATGTGGAACCAATTAGTGTTTACAAGCACAAATTAAATGTTCCCTGATAAAAACATTCAAAACAATAAAGTCCATGGATAATATCAGGAAGACACATACACAGAGGCGGTAGCAATATCTGGGATTGAGTTAGCCAAAACAGATCCGGATAATTCCGGTTTCATCCAGTCATATCCGGACAAAGTGGTGTGGAATTCGTATGCAATGGATGGAGAAAATCACAGTAAAAATGGTTTTGGAGAAAAGCAAAGTCTTTTCGTTAGGCAAGTGCATAAAATGTCATCGATACAAACAGAAATATCATGTTTGTTTGCCGCAGTTCCTCTAGCTTTCTCCCTAGAAAATAGGAATATGTTCAGCTGGTGTCTCCATGTGGAACCAATTACTGTATCCAAGCTCAAAATAAAATGTTCCCTGCTAAAAAATATTCAAAACAATAAAGTCTGTGGATAATATCAGGAATACACAAACACAGAGGATTTAGCAATATCTGGGATTGAGTTAGCCAAAACAAACCGGATATTTCCGGTTTCATCCAGTCATATCCGGAAAAAGTGGTGTGGAATTCGTATGGAATGGGCTTAGAAAATCAGAGTAGAAATGCTTTTGGAGAAAAGCAAAATCTTTTCGTTAGGCAAGTGCATAAAATATCATTGATACAAACAGAAATATCATGTTTGTTTGCTGCAGTTCCTCTAGCTTTCTCCCTAGAAAATAGGAGTGTGTAGAGCTGGTGTCTCCATGTGGTACCAATTACTGTATCCAAGCTCAAAATAAAATGTTCACTGATAAAAACATTGAAAACAATAAATCCATTGATAATATCCAGAAAACGTAAACACAGAGGCTGTAGCAATATCTGGGATTGAGTAAGCCAAAACACAACTAGATATTTCCGGTTTCATCCAGTCATATCCGAACAAAGTGCTGTGGAATTCGTATGCAATGGACTGAGAACTTCACAGTAAAAATGGTTTTGGAGAATAGCAAAGTCTTTTCATTAGGCAAGTGCATACAATGTCATTTATACAATGAGAAATATCATGTTTGTTTGCCGCAGTTCCTCTAGCTTTCTCCCTAGAAAATACGAATGTGTAGAGCTGGTGTTCCCATGATGAACCAATTAGTGTTTCAACGGTAAAAAATTAAATGTTCCCTGATAAAAACATTCAAAACAATAAAGTCCATCGATAATATCCAGAAAACACAAACACAGAAACTTTCACAATATTTCGTATTGAGTTAGCCAAAACACAACTGGAGATTTCCGGTTTCATCCAGTCATATCCGGACAATGTGCTGTGGAATTCGTATGCAATGGACGGAGAAAATCACAGTAAATTGGTTTTGGAGAAAAGAAAATCTTTTCGTTAGGCAAGTGCATAAAATATCATCTATACAAACAGAAATATGTTTGTTTGCCGCAGTTCCTCTAGCTTTCCCCCTTAAAAATATGAATGTATAGAGCTGGTGTCTCCATGTGGAACCAATTAGTGTTTACAAGCACAAATTAAATGTTCCCTGATAAAAACATTCAAAACAATAAAGTCCATGGATAATATCAGGAAGACACATACACAGAGGCGGTAGCAATATCTGGGATTGAGTTAGCCAAAACAGATCCGGATAATTCCGGTTTCATCCAGTCATATCCGGACAAAGTGGTGTGGAATTCGTATGCAATGGACGGAGAAAATCACAGTAAAAATGGTTTTGGAGAAAAGCAAAGTCTTTTCGTTAGGCAAGTGCATAAAATGTCATCGATACAAACAGAAATATCATGTTTATTTACCATAGTTCCTCTAGCTTTCTCCCTAGAAAATAGGAATGTGTAGAGCTGGTGTCTCCATGTGGAAACAATTAGTGTTTCCAAGCTCAAAATAAAATGTACCCTGCTAAAAAATATTCAAAACAATAAAGTCTGTGGATAATATCAGGAATACACAAACACAGAGGATTTAGCAATATCTGGGATTGAGTTAGCCAAAACAAACCGGATATTTCCGGTTTCATCCAGTCATATCCGGAAAAAGTGGTGTGGAATTCGTATGGAATGGGCTTAGAAAATCAGAGTAGAAATGATTTTGGAGAAAAGCAAAATCTTTTCGTTAGGCAAGTGCATAAAATATCATTGATACAAACAGAAATATCATGTTTGTTTGCTGCAGTTCCTCTAGCTTTCTCCCTAGAATATAGGAGTGTGTAGAGCTGGTGTCTCCATGTGGTACCAATTACTGTATCCAAGCTCAAAATAAAATGTTCACTGATAAAAACATTGAAAACAATAAATCCATTGATAATATCCAGAAAACGTAAACACAGAGGCTGTAGCAATATCTGGGATTGAGTAAGCCAAAACACAACTAGATATTTCCGGTTTCATCCAGTCATATCCGAACAAAGTGCTGTGGAATTCGTATGCAATGGACTGAGAACTTCACAGTAAAAATGGTTTTGGAGAATAGCAAAGTCTTTTCATTAGGCAAGTGCATACAATGTCATTTATACAATGAGAAATATCATGTTTGTTTGCCGCAGTTCCTCTAGCTTTCTCCCTAGAATATACGAATGTGTAGAGCTGGTGTTCCCATGATGAACCAATTAGTGTTTCAACGGTAAAAAATTAAATGTTCCCTGATAAAAACATTCAAAACAATAAAGTCCATCGATAATATCCAGAAAACACAAACACAGAAACTTTCACAATATTTCGTATTGAGTTAGCCAAAACACAACTGGATATTTCCGGTTTCATCCAGTCATATCCGGACAATGTGCTGTGGAATTCGTATGCAATGGACGGAGAAAATCACAGTAAATTGGTTTTGGAGAAAAGAAAATCTTTTCGTTAGGCAAGTGCATAAAATATCATCTATACAAACAGAAATATGTTTGTTTGCCGCAGTTCCTCTAGCTTTCCCCCTTAAAAATATGAATGTATAGAGCTGGTGTCTCCATGTGGAACCAATTAGTGTTTACAAGCACAAATTAAATGTTCCCTGATAAAAACATTCAAAACAATAAAGTCCATGGATAATATCAGGAAGACACATACACAGAGGCGGTAGCAATATCTGGGATTGAGTTAGCCAAAACAGATCCGGATAATTCCGGTTTCATCCAGTCATATCCGGACAAAGTGGTGTGGAATTCGTATGCAATGGACGGAGAAAATCACAGTAAAAATGGTTTTGGAGAAAAGCAAAGTCTTTTCGTTAGGCAAGTGCATAAAATGTCATCGATACAAACAGAAATATCATGTTTGTTTGCCGCAGTTCCTCTAGCTTTCTCCCTAGAAAATAGGAATGTGTAGAGCTGGTGTCTCCATGTGGAAACAATTAGTGTTTCCAAGCTCAAAATAAAATGTACCCTGCTAAAAAATATTCAAAACAATAAAGTCTGTGGATAATATCAGGAATACACAAACACAGAGGATTTAGCAATATCTGGGATTGAGTTAGCCAAAACAAACCGGATATTTCCGGTTTCATCCAGTCATATCCGGAAAAAGTGGTGTGGAATTCGTATGGAATGGGCTTAGAAAATCAGAGTAGAAATGCTTTTGGAGAAAAGCAAAATCTTTTCGTTAGGCAAGTGCATAAAATATCATTGATACAAACAGAAATATCATGTTTGTTTGCTGCAGTTCCTCTAGCTTTCTCCCTAGAATATAGGAGTGTGTAGAGCTGGTGTCTCCATGTGGTACCAATTACTGTATCCAAGCTCAAAATAAAATGTTCACTGATAAAAACATTGAAAACAATAAATCCATTGATAATATCCAGAAAACGTAAACACAGAGGCTGTAGCAATATCTGGGATTGAGTAAGCCAAAACACAACTAGATATTTCCGGTTTCATCCAGTCATATCCGAACAAAGTGCTGTGGAATTCGTATGCAATGGACTGAGAACTTCACAGTAAAAATGGTTTTGGAGAATAGCAAAGTCTTTTCATTAGGCAAGTGCATACAATGTCATTTATACAATGAGAAATATCATGTTTGTTTGCCGCAGTTCCTCTAGCTTTCTCCCTAGAATATACGAATGTGTAGAGCTGGTGTTCCCATGATGAACCAATTAGTGTTTCAACGGTAAAAAATTAAATGTTCCCTGATAAAAACATTCAAAACAATAAAGTCCATCGATAATATCCAGAAAACACAAACACAGAAACTTTCACAATATTTCGTATTGAGTTAGCCAAAACACAACTGGATATTTCCGGTTTCATCCAGTCATATCCGGACAATGTGCTGTGGAATTCGTATGCAATGGACGGAGAAAATCACAGTAAATTGGTTTTGGAGAAAAGAAAATCTTTTCGTTAGGCAAGTGCATAAAATATCATCTATACAAACAGAAATATGTTTGTTTGCCGCAGTTCCTCTAGCTTTCCCCCTTAAAAATATGAATGTATAGAGCTGGTGTCTCCATGTGGAACCAATTAGTGTTTACAAGCACAAATTAAATGTTCCCTGATAAAAACATTCAAAACAATAAAGTCCATGGATAATATCAGGAAGACACATACACAGAGGCGGTAGCAATATCTGGGATTGAGTTAGCCAAAACAGATCCGGATAATTCCGGTTTCATCCAGTCATATCCGGACAAAGTGGTGTGGAATTCGTATGCAATGGACGGAGAAAATCACAGTAAAAATGGTTTTGGAGAAAAGCAAAGTCTTTTCGTTAGGCAAGTGCATAAAATGTCATCGATACAAATAGAAATATCATGTTTGTTTGCCGCAGTTCCTCTAGCTTTCTCCCTAGAAAATAGGAATATGTTCAGCTGGTGTCTCCATGTGGAACCAATTACTGTATCCAAGCTCAAAATAAAATGTTCCCTGCTAAAAAATATTCAAAACAATAAAGTCTGTGGATAATATCAGGAATACACAAACACAGAGGATTTAGCAATATCTGGGATTGAGTTAGCCAAAACAAACCGGATATTTCCGGTTTCATCCAGTCATATCCGGAAAAAGTGGTGTGGAATTCGTATGGAATGGGCTTAGAAAATCAGAGTAGAAATGCTTTTGGAGAAAAGCAAAATCTTTTCGTTAGGCAAGTGCATAAAATATCATTGATACAAACAGAAATATCATGTTTGTTTGCTGCAGTTCCTCTAGCTTTCTCCCTAGAAAATAGGAGTGTGTAGAGCTGGTGTCTCCATGTGGTACCAATTACTGTATCCAAGCTCAAAATAAAATGTTCACTGATAAAAACATTGAAAACAATAAATCCATTGATAATATCCAGAAAACGTAAACACAGAGGCTGTAGCAATATCTGGGATTGAGTAAGCCAAAACACAACTAGATATTTCCGGTTTCATCCAGTCATATCCGAACAAAGTGCTGTGGAATTCGTATGCAATGGACTGAGAACTTCACAGTAAAAATGGTTTTGGAGAATAGCAAAGTCTTTTCATTAGGCAAGTGCATACAATGTCATTTATACAATGAGAAATATCATGTTTGTTTGCCGCAGTTCCTCTAGCTTTCTCCCTAGAATATACGAATGTGTAGAGCTGGTGTTCCCATGATGAACCAATTAGTGTTTCAACGGTAAAAAATTAAATGTTCCCTGATAAAAACATTCAAAACAATAAAGTCCATCGATAATATCCAGAAAACACAAACACAGAAACTTTCACAATATTTCGTATTGAGTTAGCCAAAACACAACTGGATATTTCCGGTTTCATCCAGTCATATCCGGACAATGTGCTGTGGAATTCGTATGCAATGGACGGAGAAAATCACAGTAAATTGGTTTTGGAGAAAAGAAAATCTTTTCGTTAGGCAAGTGCATAAAATATCATCTATACAAACAGAAATATGTTTGTTTGCCGCAGTTCCTCTAGCTTTCCCCCTTAAAAATATGAATGTATAGAGCTGGTGTCTCCATGTGGAACCAATTAGTGTTTACAAGCACAAATTAAATGTTCCCTGATAAAAACATTCAAAACAATAAAGTCCATGGATAATATCAGGAAGACACATACACAGAGGCGGTAGCAATATCTGGGATTGAGTTAGCCAAAACAGATCCGGATAATTCCGGTTTCATCCAGTCATATCCGGACAAAGTGGTGTGGAATTCGTATGCAATGGACGGAGAAAATCACAGTAAAAATGGTTTTGGAGAAAAGCAAAGTCTTTTCGTTAGGCAAGTGCATAAAATGTCATCGATACAAACAGAAATATCATGTTTGTTTGCCGCAGTTCCTCTAGCTTTCTCCCTAGAAAATAGGAATATGTTCAGCTGGTGTCTCCATGTGGAACCAATTACTGTATCCAAGCTCAAAATAAAATGTTCCCTGCTAAAAAATATTCAAAACAATAAAGTCTGTGGATAATATCAGGAATACACAAACACAGAGGATTTAGCAATATCTGGGATTGAGTTAGCCAAAACAAACCGGATATTTCCGGTTTCATCCAGTCATATCCGGAAAAAGTGGTGTGGAATTCGTATGGAATGGGCTTAGAAAATCAGAGTAGAAATGCTTTCGGAGAAAAGCAAAATCTTTTCGTTAGGCAAGTGCATAAAATATCATTGATACAAACAGAAATATCATGTTTGTTTGCTGCAGTTCCTCTAGCTTTCTCCCTAGAAAATAGGAGTGTGTAGAGCTGGTGTCTCCATGTGGTACCAATTACTGTATCCAAGCTCAAAATAAAATGTTCACTGATAAAAACATTGAAAACAATAAATCCATTGATAATATCCAGAAAACGTAAACACAGAGGCTGTAGCAATATCTGGGATTGAGTAAGCCAAAACACAACTAGATATTTCCGGTTTCATCCAGTCATATCCGAACAAAGTGCTGTGGAATTCGTATGCAATGGACTGAGAACTTCACAGTAAAAATGGTTTTGGAGAATAGCAAAGTCTTTTCATTAGGCAAGTGCATACAATGTCATTTATACAATGAGAAATATCATGTTTTGTTTGCCGCAGTTCCTCTAGCTTTCTCCCCTAGAATATACGAATGTGTAGAGCTGGTGTTCCCATGATGAACCAATTAGTGTTTCAACGGTAAAAAATTAAATGTTCCCTGATAAAAACATTCAAAACAATAAAGTCCATCGATAATATCCAGAAAACACAAACACAGAAACTTTCACAATATTTCGTATTGAGTTAGCCAAAACACAACTGGAGATTTCCGGTTTCATCCAGTCATATCCGGACAATGTGCTGTGGAATTCGTATGCAATGGACGGAGAAAATCACAGTAAATTGGTTTTGGAGAAAAGAAAATCTTTTCGTTAGGCAAGTGCATAAAATATCATCTATACAAACAGAAATATGTTTGTTTGCCGCAGTTCCTCTAGCTTTCCCCCTTAAAAATATGAATGTATAGAGCTGGTGTCTCCATGTGGAACCAATTAGTGTTTACAAGCACAAATTAAATGTTCCCTGATAAAAACATTCAAAACAATAAAGTCCATGGATAATATCAGGAAGACACATACACAGAGGCGGTAGCAATATCTGGGATTGAGTTAGCCAAAACAGATCCGGATAATTCCGGTTTCATCCAGTCATATCCGGACAAAGTGGTGTGGAATTCGTATGCAATGGACGGAGAAAATCACAGTAAAAATGGTTTTGGAGAAAAGCAAAGTCTTTTCGTTAGGCAAGTGCATAAAATGTCATCGATACAAACAGAAATATCATGTTTGTTTGCCGCAGTTCCTCTAGCTTTCTCCCTAGAAAATAGGAATATGTTCAGCTGGTGTCTCCATGTGGAACCAATTGCTGTATCCAAGCTCAAAATAAAATGTTCCCTGCTAAAAAATATTCAAAACAATAAAGTCTGTGGATAATATCAGGAATACACAAACACAGAGGATTTAGCAATATCTGGGATTGAGTTAGCCAAAACAAACCGGATATTTCCGGTTTCATCCAGTCATATCCGGAAAAAGTGGTGTGGAATTCGTATGGAATGGGCTTAGAAAATCAGAGTAGAATGCTTTTGGAGAAAAGCAAAATCTTTTCGTTAGGCAAGTGCATAAAATATCATTGATACAAACAGAAATATCATGTTTGTTTGCTGCAGTTCCTCTAGCTTTCTCCCTAGAAAATAGGAGTGTGTAGAGCTGGTGTCTCCATGTGGGTACCAATTACTGTATCCAAGCTCAAAATAAAATGTTCACTGATAAAAACATTGAAAACAATAAATCCATTGATAATATCCAGAAAACGTTAAACACAGAGGCTGTAGCAATATCTGGGATTGAGTAAGCCAAAACACAACTAGATATTTCCGGTTTCATCCAGTCATATCCGAACAAAGTGCTGTGGAATTCGTATGCAATGGACTGAGAACTTCACAGTAAAAATGGTTTTGGAGAATAGCAAAGTCTTTTCATTAGGCAAGTGCATACAATGTCATTTGTACAATGAGAAATATCATGTTTGTTTGCCGCAGTTCCTCTAGCTTTCTCCCTAGAATATACGAATGTGTAGAGCTGGTGTTCCCATGATGAACCAATTAGTGTTTTCAACGGTAAAAAATTAAATGTTCCCTGATAAAAACATTCAAAACAATAAAGTCCATCGATAATATCCAGAAAACACAAACACAGAAACTTTCACAATATTTCGTATTGAGTTAGCCAAAACACAACTGGATATTTCCGGTTTCATCCAGTCATATCCGGACAATGTGCTGTGGAATTCGTATGCAATGGACGGAGAAAATCACAGTAAATTGGTTTTGGAGAAAAGAAAATCTTTTCGTTAGGCAAGTGCATAAAATATCATCTATACAAACAGAAATATGTTTGTTTGCCGCAGTTCCTCTAGCTTTCCCCCTTAAAAATATGAATGTATAGAGCTGGTGTCTCCATGTGGAACCAATTAGTGTTTACAAGCACAAATTAAATGTTCCCTGATAAAAACATTCAAAACAATAAAGTCCATGGATAATATCAGGAAGACACATACACAGAGGCGGTAGCAATATCTGGGATTGAGTTAGCCAAAACAGATCCGGATAATTCCGGTTTCATCCAGTCATATCCGGACAAAGTGGTGTGGAATTCGTATGCAATGGACGGAGAAAATCACAGTAAAAATGGTTTTGGAGAAAAGCAAAGTCTTTTCGTTAGGCAAGTGCATAAAATGTCATCGATACAAACAGAAATATCATGTTTGTTTGCCGCAGTTCCTCTAGCTTTCTCCCTAGAAAATAGGAATATGTTCAGCTGGTGTCTCCATGTGGAAACCAATTACTGTATCCAAGCTCAAAATAAAATGTTCCCTGCTAAAAAATATTCAAAACAATAAAGTCTGTGGATAATATCAGGAATACACAAACACAGAGGATTTAGCAATATCTGGGATTGAGTTAGCCAAAACAAACCGGATATTTCCGGTTTCATCCAGTCATATCCGGAAAAAGTGGTGTGGAATTCGTATGGAATGGGCTTAGAAAATCAGAGTAGAAATGCTTTTGGAGAAAAGCAAAATCTTTTCGTTAGGCAAGTGCATAAAATATCATTGATACAAACAGAAATATCATGTTTGTTTGCTGCAGTTCCTCTAGCTTTCTCCCTAGAAAATAGGAGTGTGTAGAGCTGGTGTCTCCATGTGGTACCAATTACTGTATCCAAGCTCAAAATAAAATGTTCACTGATAAAAACATTGAAAACAATAAATCCATTGATAATATCCAGAAAACGTAAACACAGAGGCTGTACCAATATCTGGGATTGAGTAAGCCAAAACACAACTAGATATTTCCGGTTTCATCCAGTCATATCCGAACAAAGTGCTGTGGAATTCGTATGCAATGGACTGAGAACTTCACAGTAAAAATGGTTTTGGAGAATAGCAAAGTCTTTTCATTAGGCAAGTGCATACAATGTCATTTATACAATGAGAAATATCATGTTTGTTTGCCGCAGTTCCTCTAGCTTTCTCCCTAGAAAATACGAATGTGTAGAGCTGGTGTTCCCATGATGAACCAATTAGTGTTTCAACGGTAAAAAATTAAATGTTCCCTGATAAAAACATTCAAAACAATAAAGTCCATCGATAATATCCAGAAAACACAAACACAGAAACTTTCACAATATTTCGTATTGAGTTAGCCAAAACACAACTGGATATTTCCGGTTTCATCCAGTCATATCCGGACAATGTGCTGTGGAATTCGTATGCAATGGACGGAGAAAATCACAGTAAATTGGTTTTGGAGAAAAGAAAATCTTTTCGTTAGGCAAGTGCATAAAATATCATCTATACAAACAGAAATATGTTTGTTTGCCGCAGTTCCTCTAGCTTTCCCCCTTAAAAATATGAATGTATAGAGCTGGTGTCTCCATGTGGAACCAATTAGTGTTTACAAGCACAAATTAAATGTTCCCTGATAAAAACATTCAAAACAATAAAGTCCATGGATAATATCAGGAAGACACATACACAGAGGCGGTAGCAATATCTGGGATTGAGTTAGCCAAAACAGATCCGGATAATTCCGGTTTCATCCAGTCATATCCGGACAAAGTGGTGTGGAATTCGTATGCAATGGATGGAGAAAATCACAGTAAAAATGGTTTTGGAGAAAAGCAAAGTCTTTTCGTTAGGCAAGTGCATAAAATGTCATCGATACAAACAGAAATATCATGTTTGTTTGCCGCAGTTCCTCTAGCTTTCTCCCTAGAAAATAGGAATATGTTCAGCTGGTGTCTCCATGTGGAACCAATTACTGTATCCAAGCTCAAAATAAAATGTTCCCTGCTAAAAAATATTCAAAACAATAAAGTCTGTGGATAATATCAGGAATACACAAACACAGAGGATTTAGCAATATCTGGGATTGAGTTAGCCAAAACAAACCGGATATTTCCGGTTTCATCCAGTCATATCCGGAAAAAGTGGTGTGGAATTCGTATGGAATGGGCTTAGAAAATCAGAGTAGAAATGCTTTTGGAGAAAAGCAAAATCTTTTCGTTAGGCAAGTGCATAAAATATCATTGATACAAACAGAAATATCATGTTTGTTTGCTGCAGTTCCTCTAGCTTTCTCCCTAGAAAATAGGAGTGTGTAGAGCTGGTGTCTCCATGTGGTACCAATTACTGTATCCAAGCTCAAAATAAAATGTTCACTGATAAAAACATTGAAAACAATAAATCCATTGATAATATCCAGAAAACGTAAACACAGAGGCTGTAGCAATATCTGGGATTGAGTAAGCCAAAACACAACTAGATATTTCCGGTTTCATCCAGTCATATCCGAACAAAGTGCTGTGGAATTCGTATGCAA